>NW_027070178.1:78513-167610 GCF_002906115.3 Quercus suber
TGACCTATCCCAAAACGAGGCTCACAACACCATTCCCCATGGATGGGCAATCTGGGATTAAGCTCGTTCGGGATCTGGTACCACGTCCTAAGATTGTTTAGTCTTTGCTTGTCTGTTTTGGAAGAAATATTTACTGCACAACTATAAACAGTCATCTCCTTCTCGTCCAAAGGACCAAATGGAAGGATGTTGGACGAGGTGCCTGCCTGGGACCCCGAGGCCTTTCTAAGTTGTTCTTGTACGACTTCCACAGGAAACCCAAGGATGCCAGAAACATACTCCTCGTTCGTGGTATTCCCCCCACTACTATTACTAGTACCACTAGTATTGTAACTACTCTTGTCGTAATACTCGTCTATGGCTTTCTCTGTGCTATTACTAGATGAGGAAATAACTGTTTTCGACATTTTTGAAAAGAAAAATTGAAGAGAAACCTAAAAAATGAGAAAGAAGGGAATACTTGGCTCTAAGACGGACGAAGGCTATGGATGTGAAGAAAGTCCTAGACGAGGCTCTAAACGACAAATGTCAAAGACGAAAAATCTTAGGAATGTGAAGGGTAGTGGAGGTATTCCACTATTTATTGGTAGCTGACCTGGGCATATGAAGCGACACAACCAATCAGGAGATGACATGTGGCATTCACCTCGAAAAAATGAATCGACGGACTGGCCACCAATAAAATAATGACACATGGCACACCAACTATGACACCAAGTACATACGTTCAAAGAAAATGACGCCCGAATACTCCTTCCCTTGGACGACCCTTGTGGACAAGGGGGTAACTGATGGTGTAATAAAAGTGCACAAGTCTCATCTCGTCCATAAGGGTCATCCATAAGAAAAGAAGGAAAAAGTGGATGTGTGAAGGAGACTCGTCCCCAACAACTTCGTCCGTCCTTAATAAAGAATGGACGAGTTCATCAAGCTCTGAACGTGTCAAGTTTTGGATGAGCATGATTCCCACCAAGTGTAAGGTACGAGTTGCACTGCCGTGAGCCGTGCCTTCCATTAACCGTAGGTCCAAATAAGGTAACTTCTATGGCAGTTATGGAGGTTACCTTCGAATCCTCCGAACTCCTCGACAATAGGAACGGTTATTAAACAAATAACTGTTTCACGTATGCTATATAAGCATTCATCCATGAGAAGGTAAAGAGAGAGAGAGAGAGAGAGACATTTTTCTACAAACAAGTAAAAATCCCAGAAACACTTCCTTTTTACTTGGAATTACAAACCCACTGGCTTTACCATTGGAGGATTTTTGGCCAGCCGCCACCGGTCTTCTCTGATTTTGTATTTGTTCTTTCAGGACTGCCTTAAGATTATCAACGCCCAAGAGTTTCAGCCTACTGATTTTTGAGGATCTATCAGTTTATAGTATAGAATTTGAACTTTGGATGTCGTCACAGAAAACATCAGGTTGTGCAAGTTGAGTTACAAGACTTTTGATGTTTCTCTCTAAAATATGATTGATA
This sequence comes from Quercus suber, assembly GCF_002906115.3. NCBI lineage: Eukaryota > Viridiplantae > Streptophyta > Magnoliopsida > Fagales > Fagaceae > Quercus > Quercus suber. The sequence continues at coordinate 79,995 of NW_027070178.1, forward strand.
ATGTTAGGGGAACAAATAAACTTGAGGGACAAAATTAAAATCACTCCAATGTTAAATTTGCAATTTAATCGCACCCACAAAAAAAAAAAAAAAAAATTACAATTTAATCTAACTAGTCACTAACTTGTGTGATGCATAGGCATAATTGAATAGCTATATACATAACCAAAACTTAGTCATGGAGAACGTATCATTGATATACAATTGACTTGTTGCATAATTTAAAAAAAAAAAAACAATGTGAACTACTTAATATTATAAAACCAATGTAACTACTTAATACTTTTCTCAATAGGAATTGTTAAGTCATGTCATCCAGGAAACACCTCCATTTAAATTATCATTTCCAATCACCCTTTGAAATTTCATGGTTGCCTTTGCTTCTTGGCTAGTAGGATTGCACAAATTTATTATCTCACCTGCATGCATAAACAACTACATGGAAGATTTGTGCGTTTTTAAGTTTGGAATAGTCTCCTCATAGTGTTTAATAGGAATAGTTGTGTGTCATAGTGCACAAATCTTCCATGTAGTTTGGAACAATGCATTTAGGCTAATAAATAGTAGCCATAATATGAACAATAACTTTTTTTTTTTCAATTTTCAGTAAAATAAACGGTATCCATATGAACAAATAAATTGTAGTAGAATTTGAATTGTAATCAAATTAAGATTTTTATCAACTTAAAAATTATAAGAAAAAAATAAGACTAAAAAAATTATAAAATGATAATGATATGACAAGTTTTGAAGAAGTCAACAAGCAAAAAAAGAAAAAAAAAAAAAAGAAAAAAGAAAAAAAGAAAAAGTAATTCCAGTGTATTTTGCACAATAAACATGTAATTATCTTAATTCAGTGACATGGCAAGACACTAGTGGGCAAATGGGAAAAGGCAATTGCGGACTCTGAATCTGATTGTAGAAAATCGAAACCCTCTCTCGGTTTCAAAAGTCAGTAGCAGTAGCAGATAGAAAGAGTTTCCGCGCCGTGCGTGTGTGCGTACGTGTGGTTTAGGTTTACATACATACATACATAATAACTCAGAAGAGAAGAGAAGCGAAGAGAAGAGAGATCACAAGAATTCTTTCATTCTCTCAATCTCTGTTTGTTAAACAGAGGAATATGATGAAGACGCTGAACGCAGATGAGTCGAAGACGCTCTACGCTCTCCTCAAGTCGGAGCAAAGTCCGATAGATGAGATCGCCGCCGACTTCAACTCCAAGTTCCCTCGCGCTCGCCACTTCGTTGCTTGCTCCTCCCTCGTCCTCCTTTTACAGGCAATTCTCTCTTCCTCTTCCTCTTAGGGTTAGGGTTTTTTCGTTTCTTTTTCCAATTTTGCCATCAATGCCTGAAATTTTGCTTTCCAAAGATTTTGATTGAGCTGTTTGGAAATCATTGATCAAATTCAATATTCATATCAATTCAGATTTTTTGTTTTTTTTTTTATTAAAGGAAAACATACACTGTAATATTATCTTGGGGGTGACTAGGTTTATAGATTATTCTCTTGGTTTATGAGTAATGAGTACAATTTTAGGCAAAATAAGCTTGTGTTAATGACTGTAATAGAGTCTTATCTCTTGCTCAATTATCGATTAGGCTTTAGCATTACTATGGTAGAGCAATGCTTTTATTTTGCTTTGTTTATTTTGGGTTTCCATTAACTAATTATAGTTTGAAGTACAAAAAATCGAAGCATAGGCAATGTTTGGAGAGCCTGGTGCGTGTTTTGTTCACTGTTGGTTAGATTCATTTTTTTTTTCATAGGTCAATGGTTGGGGGTGGGGGGATTTGAACCCTAGATTTCTTTGTTGCAGTTCGTTGGTAACAGCAGGAGGTGCCAATCAGTTGAGCTACAAGGCTATTGGCATTGTTGGTTACTTTGGCAACCCTAGAATAATGGTTTTGTGATCGGTGTTGTTAAAAGTGTGCTGCTTATAGTGCAGAGCACTAGAGGAAAAGAACTTCTTACCCTAAGCAAAGAACATGTAACTAAATTGTCAAAAGAATGCTCTACTTTGCAAAGTGCCAAGCCTAAAATTTCTGATTTTTATTATTATTATTATTTTTTGGTTGAAAAATATGTAATTCAAATAAAAATACTAGATCTGAAACCAATTAAAATTTACCGTTTATTGTTATTACAAATCTCACAGTCTAATACACTTCACACATGAATATGAAATAAAATATCAAATGCTGTCCAAATGAAAACGACATGCCTTTTAAAATGAAGTTATTAATTTTCTTTGCTCTTTGCTTCCCCCAAAAACAAAGCATTGGATCATTTTTTTAACAACTTTTTATTAATTTAAGTTTAGTTGCACTAAATATTTTGTAGTTTTAAACTGACCATTGTACTTAGCTTTATTTAACAGATTAGTTAAATGATATTATTGTCACCAAGGATTCAAATGTCCCATCTAGCTGTCGAGAAGAACAAAAATCACTTGAGATGTAACTCAAAAATGTGTGCTTTACTTTGCTCAGGTGCATGCTTTTGCAATGTGTTTCGGCTCCTTGAGGCCTTTGAGTGTAAATGCGCTAGATATTTTTTTATGACACGGGGTGTGATAATTGGATATCTATGTCTTAAAAAAGGGTAACTTTGACTATGGCTGGCCTAAATCATGCCCGAAGTCTCTCTCTCTCTCTCTTAATCAATTAAAACAACAAAAATGAAGGAAGAGAAGGATAGAGAACATGTGTTCTTGGGTTGAATTCCTGTTAAGGTCTTGGGTTCAAGACTCTCATGGTGAGTGTGTTGCTTACCACAAAAAAAAGTGTGCTTGGGGGTGGGGGGGTGGTTCCTCTATTAAGTATTCTCAACTCATTAATTCTGCTCTCTCCTTTTTAAGTCTATTGATATCTTGATCAAGTTCGATTGTACTTTCTTTTGGTCTTTTATGATTGTTTCTTGGTATCAATTGCTGACTAGCTGGATGTTATAATTATTGCAGGACAAAAAGCTGCTTCATTCAACTCAGCGTTTGGTTGCATTTGCTATTCTTCATCAGACTTATGCCTCCCAGAAATCTTCTGCGAACCCTTTTATAAATTTTATTATAAATGTAAGTGAGGTATTGTTTAAATGAAAATATGAAGGTTTTATTTATATTTATTATTTATAAGCTTTTGGTATTTACTAGTTCTCCGCAAAAAAATTTTGATAATATTTTTTTTTAGCATATCTGGTTGATTGTGTCAACAAATCAAACTCTTAATTAAGTAGATGTCGTTGCATTGTTGAACTTTGAAGAGGGTTAAATCTTTCGAATAAGCTTGTGGTTTTTTGGTTGAACTTAGTAGATGTCGTTGCACTGTTGAACTTTGAAGAGGGTTAAATCTTTCTTTAATGTTACCTGTTATTTTGTATTGCAAATTTCTTTTTTTCATTGATTTACTGTATGGTTTAACTACAATCTTCTTTATTAAAATAACAAAAATATCTGTATCATCTCTTTTTTTGGCATGTGTTCTACCGTTGGAATACAGACTGCATCAGATGATGAAGGTGAAAAATATGAGAGGGCATTTATTCTCCAGTTGCTAGGCTCTGATGGCTCGAGTAGTGGCAAAGAGGTTCTACTTTCTCAGTTTAACCTTTTGATTTGTATAGTTGGACGGTCTTGTCCATCAGATGTTTTGTGAAATACTTGCTTTTTAGGTTATGCATTTTTGAATGTTAATTTTTGGACAGTGTGACATGTAATCAAATGATGCAAATGAATGACAAATGGCTTGATTGACATCATATCTATGTATGTCACCCTTACCAATTGGATATTTGGACTCCTTAGGTGATTGATTTAGCTAATATTTATGAATTCTGGATTTTTCCTCCTTTTGTACTTTTTGACTACTTTGTGCGTTTTGTGCATATTGTGGTGTCTTTAATAAACTTTTTTTTACCTATCATAAAAAAAAAAATTCTGGATTTCACAATCTATGTTGCATGGAGTTGTGTATGTTTTCAAATGTCAATATTAGGAAATGAATCTGATTGAGTTCTTGAGGATGCTGAAGTCTGCTTAATAGAGGTTTCTGTTTTGGTTGGCATGTCCACCATGAGTATTGAAACTTTTGACAAATTGTGTTGTGAAGAGGTAAAAAATAGCAAATTGATCTTCTGCTGCCTTTGGATATGGTCCTGTTTAATCAGTCTGGCTCTGGCATGTCCACCATGAGTATTGAAACTTTTGACAAATTGTGTTGTGAAGAGGTAAAAAAAGCAAATTGATCTTCTGCTGCCTTTGGATATGGTCCTGTTTAATCAGTCTGGCTCTGGCATACTTGTTATGTATCCATCCCATTTGTACATGACATGGTAGGTCTTGCATTTTAAAAATGTGGTTCTTGGATGTGGTCTGTCTAAATGGCATGTTTTAGATTTTCTCAACTCCAAAGAACTGAGTTGGATGCATCTGTGTTTTTGTTAGTATGTTTTAGATCTTCTGCTGCCTTTGGATATGGTCCTGTTTAATCAGTCTGGCTCTGGCATACTTGTTATGTATCTGTCCCATTTGTACATGACATGGTAGGTTGTTCATTTTAAAAATGTGGTTCTCGGATGTGGTCTGTCTAACTTTCATGTTTTAGATTTTCTCAACCCCAAAGAACTGAGTTGGATGCATCTGTGTTTTTTTTAGTAGGTTGCACTTGACGTTTTTAGTGAATTACACTATGGAGTTCATGCTCATATTCGATTTAAGCCATATTGCTTTCATTCACATGTTCCACTACATTAGTTTTTGCTACATGTATACTTTTTATTGTAAGATTCTTCTGTCTATGATTAAGGATTTCTGAAGTGGGTATCTCTGTTGCAGTTTCTTAAACAGTCTGTTGCAGATTACATCCAAGGTTTTGATCCTTCTGTGCATGTAAGTTAGAAATATATAATGGTATTAGAGGTGGATGCATGTAGTTAATCTTTTAATGAGTAAAATCATATCAAGACTATGCAAGGGATCCCTATTATTGAGGCAGGGATAATTTCTGAAATTTATTCTTAATTTAGGTCTTTTCTTGATATCCTTCTGTTTTCTCTACTGTCAGTCTTTTCCGCAATGTGAACAGTTGCAGCAGCAGTATTGTGATAAAATTCATCCAGAACCATATAATTGCTTATTTAAGGATGGTTCAGTGAAAAGTGTGGTGCCAGACCCTGATGTACCCAGCGGTTGTGATGCGAACTCAATAGAGTATGGACCTTAGAAATGGAGAGGCTTTTCCATTTTCTTTTCTTGTTTGTTTTAACTTTTAAGCTTTTACCACTGAGAACTTAGTCCAGGCTATTAAAATTTTCTGTTCCTGTGTATTCAACAATTTCATACTGTGCATTAGAAATTAAAAGTCATATTTTAGGTTTGACTTGCAACCTGGGGCCAAACCCATACTTGGATCGGGAGATAGAGAAGAAACAGTAATTGGGTTGTTGCGGAATTTGTCACTGGAAGGGTTAGGTCCTCAGTGGATCAGGCCTTTTCCACCAAGGCTTCCAGTACAGGAGGGGGAGGTAAGAAATGTTTTAAGCATTTCTTTCCGATGAATTTGTTTAGCTTATTGGTGTTCTTTATTTATGCTTGTAAAGTCCTTTTCAGCTAGTGTGGCTCAACCCTGATGACAATCATGAACTTTTATGGGACTATGGCATGTGTGTTGATACAAGTAGAGGGGCAGCAGTGAGGGACTTAATTGCAAAAGCTTTGAAGGGACCACTTGTGCCTCCACAACAAGAGGTACTTATTTTTATTTTATGATAAATTATAATATACCGTGTATGATATATATTGATAATGTATTATCAGTCTAAGATTTAATTGGTCAATACACAAATGGGTTCCTACATGTTTGGGTTGACTCTCTATTAGGTCCTTGAGTTTTGTATTTGTTGTCATTGTATCCCTTCTTCTGTTCAAATCCATTAACCTTGCTCCATTAAATGTCATTTGACATGCTCATAAATTGAAAATTTTAGTGAATTTTATCAAATAAAAAACAAGAGGAAATGATCATTTTTCTCATTTTTTTTTGTTTATTTTACTTTTTCCCTTAGGGATTTTTTAATTTAAATATTTTTTTCAATTCACATGGATATCACATTACATTTAGGTAATGGATTTGGATAGAGGGATGACATTGACAATGAATATGTACTTCAATGACCAGGTTGATCAAATTCAATCTTCAAGGATCAAATTGAGTGCAATCCCAAACATAAATGGTTCAAAATGTATTTCAGCTTTGAATTTGTTATCCAATGCTTCTTTATAAACAAGTGTTTAATTTATCTATGCCATGGGAGTTTCAAACCTTGTGATGTTCAGCTGCTTTTTTTCTAATGATTTGGGAAGTTTTACCATATTGGTCATGGGAATCCTCTCAGGTGTTGTTGGGGGGGGGGGGGGGGGGGGGTTTTCTCTTCTTGATGCTATGTATACAGATACTTTACAGTGCTTGTCAATATGGACATGAGTCTACACTCAATGGAAGTTGTTAACAGGCTTACAACAACAGTTGAACTCCCCTCTGAATTCATACGCATCTACATAACTAACTGTATATCATCTTGTGAGAACATCAAGGTTCTTCACTTTTCCTTGTGGCTGTTTGTTATTTTTGTAGTTTTAAAATTATAATGTCTTCATATTCTTAGCATTTTGTGTATAAGACAATGCAAAAGTTGATTTACATAGGTTTTGCTGTACTGGGTTTGGATACTGGTCTCCATTTGATGGGTTATTAATGTAGGTTAGATTCAGAGGTGAAGAAAAAGAAGAGTATTGGAGCTTGACAGAAAAGAATAGTTACAAGAAAGACTTACTAGACATATAAGGAAGATGGGGTTGGAACTATGAGAAAGATAAGAAATGAATTTTTTGTTCTTCTCTAGGACCCTAAAAATTATAGAGCAATCCATCTTGGGTGACATAATTGAATCAAATGGGAAAACATTCTAGATACTTCTTTTTAGTGTTTATTAGCCTAATAATGAGATTCTCTTGACTTATATGTATATAAAATCTGATTCTCTTGAAAAATGTGAAGAGATGATTCATAGGGTTTGAAAATAATTGAATAAAACATTCCCAATTATTTATCTAACCTGTCTCTAATAGATCTTGAAGATTAGTAGTTATCATTTTATGTTAGTTCTCTAAATGATGTATGGAAATGTACTGTGAATTAAAAGATCTATTAAAAGTTATAAGCAAATTTTGCATTGCTATTGCTGCTTTGTAGTGGATATATACTCATTATTCTGCTCCATGATTTGGAGCATAATATGAATTGCCACGTTGCATTGGAATAACATATATATTTTGACACTACAAAATAATACTGTCATCTCTTTGGCATTGATCTCCACCATCAATTTTGGGATATATGGGATGACACGCTGATTTTTAGTGGAGGTGATTCTGATCAGTTGTATTTGAGATGTGTTCTGTTATGTTTTGAAGCTATATCAGGATTGAAGGGTAACGTAGCAAATCTTAATTGGTACTAGTTGGGGTGGTGAGGCACTTAGAGAAATCGGAAATATTCTTTGGCTGTATGGTGTCCTTGCAATTACGTATCTGGGATTACCTCTAGGAGCACAATTCAAGTCCAGAAATATTTGGAATGGAGTGCTGGAGAGGATGGAAATAAAATTGGTTGAATGGAAGAAAATTTGTTTGTCAAAGGGAGGTAGACTAACTCCTTTAAGGAGTACACTGTCTAGCCTTCCTACTTATTATCTATCTCTGTTTCCATTGCTAGTTGGCGTGGCAAATCAATGGAAAAGCTCCATCATGGTTTTCTGTGGGGTGTTTTGGGTGACGAGCAGAAGTTTCATCTTGTGAATTGGGATGTGATATGTAATTCCATTTCCTTGGGGTTTAGGGTTAAGGAAGATCAGAAGATGTTAATTTCTAATCAAGCTCTTTTTGGGAAATGGTTGTGGAGGCATGTGCGAGAGAGTGATGGTCTTTGGAGGAAGATAATTGATTACAAATATGGAATGTGGAAGTATATGCAGAATGGATGGGGTAAATTCTTGAATTTTGTTTAGTTTAAGGTAGAGAATGGATCGAGAATCAGCCTTTGGCATGCTGGCGTGGGGACAAGATTGCTTAAGGATGCTTATTGTGAGTTATACAATATTGCTAGGGATAGAAATGCAATGGTGGTGGATTTTTTTTTGACCAGTAACTGAATTTCATTTAAAAAATGCAAAAGAAGGCCCAATCCTAGTACCTGAGAGTTGCAAAGGAAAAGCCAAAAGGAAAACAAAAAAGGAATTTTATTTTGACAAGTGAAATAAATACAATAAAAATTAACATATGAAATAAAATCATAAAATAAATCCATGATAAGAAGTATGGAAAATTGAGTGGAAGTTGAAGTCCACTTGTATAAGGTCTTGAGGAAAACAAACCTGTGCCGTGCTACTGGTAATCCTTTTTCCTTCAGAAGTGCGCAAATTCCTCTCTCCAAAGCTACCTCATTAGGCATAACAAATCTATCATCAAAGTCTCCCCACTATTGAGTTTGCCAAAGTTCCCCCTTCAATGAGGCCAATAGAGCAATTTGCTCATTGAATTGGGCATACCCAGCTTACTCTGGATAAGCAGAAAAGTAAATCCCATAGTTCATGAATGATAAAACAATGTAATAGAAGATAATTAATCAACTCCCCATTGGATTTACAGATGCAATACCAATCTACAATTATTATTCTCCGTTTTCTAACATTGTAAAAAATGCAGTAGTGGCGGATTATTTAGAGTGGAAAAATCGAGGTATTCATTGCAACCCTATTTTAGTCCATTCTTTACATAATTGTGAATTAGTTTTTATGACTAAGTTCTTAGAGGATTTATATGCTGTTGGCCTAAGTGTGAGGGATGAAGATAGAATGCTTTGCCTTCTTTGATAAGTAAGGGTTTCTAAGTTAAAACTTATTATAAAAGCTTGAAATCGGGGAGCAATAAATCTTTTCCTAGATGAAGCATTTGGAAGACTAAGGTGCTGCCTAGAGTTGCTTTCTTTTGCTTGGCCAGTGGCATGGTTCTGGATTGGTATTGTATACGTAAGATGGGCGGAAAATCAGTGGATCCTTTCCTGAGCTTTTCGAATGTGGTATTCTGCTTGGTTGGGATTTAATTTGGCAATGCTCTGTGCGGTAGTTCGTCTTTTGGAATGCTGGAAAGGGAGGTTTGGTAAGCATGAAGGAATTGGCCATTGGAAGGCCATTCTACTATGCTTGTTGTATGGAGAGAGAAATGCATGGACATTTGAGGAAAAGGAGACTCTGGTAGACAGATTGAAGAATTCTTTCTTAAGGGCTTTCCATGAATAGACCAAAGCTACAATTCCAGCTTAATTCTCAGGCTTTCTAGAGTTCTTTGATATGTTGAATTTTTATACTTAATTTTCATTTTTTTTTTAATTGTATTTGCAGTCTCTCTTTTATACATCTGGTGTACAAGGGTGTTTTTAATGTTAATGAAATTGGTTATTATTTGTCAATTTTTTTTTGAGATCTATGCCAAAGAGATGACAGTTTATTTGTGGCCCCACCAACATGTGGGTGGCTATGGTATACATAACATATAAGCAATTTTAGTCACTTTATATCGATAACTTAGTTGCCATGTCATGTGGTAAAAAGTTTTACAGAAAAATGGAATAGTATAGTATCTTCCAATTTTAAAAATTCTGTTGTTTTGAAGTCATATCTTGGCAGTTGGGAGGTAGATTTAGGAATTTAATGTTTAATGTTTGTATTTATTAATAGATGTCATGGATACAACTTAAACTTTAAGCTTTCTCTTTTCTCCCAGGATAAGTACATGCAGAACAGGCTTGTGAGACTTGTATGTGTTTTCCTACAAAGTCTTATCCGAAATAATATCATCAATGGTAAGTGTTCTATTCTCTTTTCAGGTTAAATTGCAATTTATCTTGAGGTGATTTGATGTATTGGGAAGCCGTAGTAACGAGAATAAAGAAAGGAAAACCTTTNGGGGGGGGAGGGGATTAATTTATGGTACATGGTTCTAGGCTTATAGCACATTTGTATGAAGCATTTTTCATCACGTGCATGGATGATTAGTTAGTTGTTTTGTACAACTTGTGTGAGTTAAGATGCAGCTTGTCCTTGCTATTACTGGAGGGATTAAAAAAGAATCAGGTTGGGGCTTTGTGAGTTTTCCCTTTGAAATTTTAGAGAGTTTTTAGTAAGGGTTTGGGACCCCAATTAAATGATGTATGTTACCTATACAAATGAGATGGAATTGCAATAATTTCTTCACTAACTATAAAATGGGTCCAAATAAAAGTCAATACAGGTCATTTGTTCTTAGCAGTTTGCTTAAAGTTTTTTTTTTTTTTTTTTTTTTTTTTTTTTTTTTTTTTTTTTTTTGCAGTTTGCTTAAAGTTAGCAATTTTCAATAATAAATAGTTTGTGTTGGCTTGTTAGACCTCACACAACTTTTTAGTGTGAAACACCAAGGGTCTAATCTTCTTAGTTTTAAATAACGCTACTCATTCCCTTGTTCTATTTTTTTAGAAATGCTTGATCTTTGTAATTTATGTGTTTGATGTACTGTTTTCCATGTACACCCCCGGTGTACCTGGGCTTTTGATTAATACAATTCCATTATTTATCAAAAAAAAAAAAAAATGCTACTCAATTTTTTTTGAAGAAAAGTATGTTTCTGCTTGTCTCCTTTAATTCTGCAGCAAGTCGTGGTGGAGTTGGTGAATGACCCCAAGCTTGTTTATCATTGTGGACTGACACCGAGAAAGTTGCCAGTATGTGTTTATGTAATCAAACAGTTTATTCAGACTATTAACATGAGTGGTTTTGCCTTCCTGTTCAATTCCTCATTTTTCTTTATTTAAAAAAAAAATCAGGAACTGGTGGAAAATAATCCTCTAATTGCAGTTGAAGTTCTCACGAAGTTGATACATTCCCCTGAAATTAATGAGTATGTCTTGCTGTATTAATTTACTTTATGTATAATTCTGCAGCAGTGATACACTTCCTGACATTGTGGGCTTCATTTTCTCTTCTTGATGCTATGTATACAGATACTTTACAGTGCTTGTCAATATGGACATGAGTCTACACTCAATGGAAGTTGTTAACAGGCTTACAACAACAGTTGAACTCCCCTCTGAATTCATACGCATCTACATAACTAACTGTATATCATCTTGTGAGAACATCAAGGTTCTTCACTTTTCCTTGTGGCTGTTTGTTATTTTTGTAGTTTTAAAATTATAATGTCTTCATATTCTTAGCATTTTGTGTATAAGACAATGCAAAAGTTGATTTACATAGGTTTTGCTGTACTGGGTTTGGATACTGGTCTCCATTTGATGGGTTATTAATGTAGGTTAGATTCAGAGGTGAAGAAAAAGAAGAGTATTGGAGCTTGACAGAAAAGAATAGTTACAAGAAAGACTTACTAGACATATAAGGAAGATGGGGTTGGAACTATGAGAAAGATAAGAAATGAATTTTTTGTTCTTCTCTAGGACCCTAAAAATTATAGAGCAATCCATCTTGGGTGACATAATTGAATCAAATGGGAAAACATTCTAGATACTTCTTTTTAGTGTTTATTAGCCTAATAATGAGATTCTCTTGACTTATATGTATATAAAATCTGATTCTCTTGAAAAATGTGAAGAGATGATTCATAGGGTTTGAAAATAATTGAATAAAACATTCCCAATTATTTATCTAACCTGTCTCTAATAGATCTTGAAGATTAGTAGTTATCATTTTATGTTAGTTCTCTAAATGATGTATGGAAATGTACTGTGAATTAAAAGATCTATTAAAAGTTATAAGCAAATTTTGCATTGCTATTGCTGCTTTGTAGTGGATATATACTCATTATTCTGCTCCATGATTTGGAGCATAATATGAATTGCCACGTTGCATTGGAATAACATATATATTTTGACACTACAAAATAATACTGTCATCTCTTTGGCATTGATCTCCACCATCAATTTTGGGATATATGGGATGACACGCTGATTTTTAGTGGTAAAGAAAGGAAAACCTTTGTAGCCGTGTAGTTTATGTTTAGATTCACCATGTAAATGTGAGTTGCTGTATATGTTTATAGAATTAGTAATTATTGCTTGCTCCACATTAAAAAACAGTTATTAAAATAATCGATGGGATGCAGAAATGGAAAGAAACAAGGCAGGAACATAGCAGATACCAAAATTCATATATAATGATGCTCAAGTCTTAAGGATGTCATTGTCTTGATAATATAAGTGTTTTCATCTTTGTATTGAAAAATTGTCAATGAAATTGGAAGCATCTTGATAAATGACTGGTTATGAATTTGGTATACAACTTTGGATGATGACATTAGGTATAGAAATGCATAATCAAAACATGTTTGAAACATGATGTGACGGCATATTTTGAATAAATCTAAAGTCTTAAAGATATATATATATATATATATTTTAATAATCTGTAGGAACAGGGTGAAATGGTAATCATTTTTGAATTTTGAAAGTTCACTAAATGAGTAATTTTTCATAACAAACTAGTGGTGGAAAATGGAGCTTGCTTAAGTGAGGGACGTTGTCCAATGGTGCATTTGCTGAGAAATTATCTGGAAAAGAAAAGGCCAGAATTTTTCCAGATAGGGTTGGCTTAGGTATAAAATGTTCTTAGGTTTCTTCTGTTCTGCTGTGAGTTCTCAGTGATCAAATAATGGATCTTTGACAAATTAAATTTACCAGCAACTTCTGTAGACAACTGAGTTCAAAGGGCCTCCAACCCACCCTTTCCCCTAAAAAAATGAAAAAAAGAAAGGGTTTCCCCAACTTTATCAGAAATTCCTGGACACTTCCTAGGCTTTCTTCCATGATGTTTTTAAAATCTCAGCATGTATACCAGTCTTGAGAATGGTTTTCTTTTGAGGAGTGAACATGTGGAGAACTTTTGTGATGCATGATTATCCAAATATGATTATTTATTTAATTATTTTTTGGCTAAACTAAGTTGAGGGGACGTTGCCCACAGGGTTTGAACCTGAGCTCTCCCCACTGGAAGTGCCATTGAGCCAAAAGGCTCTCTGCATGCTCTAATGTGTTTCATGGGATAAGATCCCTTCTAATTTAAATACTCTGATGTCCTTTAATTTTTAGTTAGACGTGAGACTTGTGTCATTTATTTAATTTTGTGTGGTTTGCATGAATATTTTTAAATTTTTTTATGACCATGGGATTTTTAAAATGTATTGTGTCTTATATGCATAAGTTATAATACCTAGAAAGTTTATCAGAAGTGAACGAGATAAGCAGTTTAACTGTGTTATTCTTCAGTTATTATATTTCGGTGGGTGAGAGAGATGCAACTAAAGTGGTTAAAAAATCTAGTGAAAACTAGATTAACCATGCTCAGCAAGATGTAAATAAATAATTAGATAAAATGAAAAAGGGTTGACCAATTGAGGCTGCATAATTGTTCCAATAATTAAATCATGAGGTAGAACCTTTGACCTTTAGCTGATGAACATTAGCACACGTCAGAATGTTTATGTTTTTACATTTTATTTTTACCATCATACTGAAAAGGAGCCTTTGAAAGACACAAATCTTAAAATAATGTTTCTTATGCTGTTTTTAGTGTCTGGAAACTGTCCATGCATGCATTTATGCAAGAACTTGTCTTTGTATAAAAATACTATTGTTAACTAGAGTGAACTATTAAAAAAAAAAAAACTTAAAGAGTGAATTTGGTGGAGTAGTGCGCGTATTATGTTTCTGGAAGCTGTTGAATGTAAATATACTTATTATTATTAACCACATGGTGTAGAAGGAATATTTTTATATAGTATTTGTATGAATGTGAATTTTGGTGGCAACACTCAGCTGATTTCTGTCACTTGTTTTTCATCCTTGCAGTTAAAGATCTTTTCATTGAAGTCCAAGCCTTCTGCATTGAATTCTCGCGTATTAGGGAAGCAGCTGCATTGTTTAGGCTTCTCAAGAACTTGGAATGAATTAATTCTAGTTTTCTTGGGTCAATTAACTAGCTATTTCTATTTCTATTCTTACTCCCTACTTGTAGATAGTAACATTATCATTTAGTTGCAAATAGTGTTCATTTCTTCTTATCACTTTTGTTGGTCCGCTTCATATTGGTGTACTAATTTGTGGCTAAAAATAATGAGACGAGTCCGTTGGCATTCATGTTGGTAAATCTCCTCCCATATTTAGCCTTCACCCACTGTTTTGAGTTTGTTACGGTCGCACCATAGCTGTTAATGCAATGAATGATGATTCACTTTACTCTATTCACTGTGAGAGAGAGGGAGGTATGTACTTGTTGTATGAGATAATTATTGGCATTGGGGGGTAAGGTGTATTTTACCTTATATATTAATCATTGATCAATGCTAGCAAAAGCATAATACTTTTTATATTGGCAATCTTTAGATGGATCTATTTTTAAATCATATATTTTTTAGGCTTCACTTCTGATGCTCTGACCTTACGGGGGTTAGTTTACTTCTTTACCTGAGGCTTGTGGCAACGCTTGTGATGTTCACTCTTGATTCGGATTTGGTCACTAATCCTGATTAGGCATCATGGGAGGCACTGATCTGAGCTCTTGATAGTTGAATTTCAAATTTGATTTGAGGTCAACGATAATTGCATTGAATTGAGGCATTTCTTACCGTTTAAAAAAGGGGTTTTGAAATTATGGACAAAGCAAAACAGGATAATAGCTTTATGAGAGTGGAGAAACAATTTCATGAATGTTTTACTGAGTTGTCCCAACTAGTTTTTGAACTAAATAACGATGTAGACGAGTTTTTGGCTACAATTGTTGTCACTGTCGGTTATGGGAAGAGTTGGCACCCTATTCAAAAATGGTTGAAGAACAGTTCAGAATTGAAGGATAAAACTAGTAATTTATGAAGAAAACCAAACGTAATCTAAAAATAATTAGAAGCTGACAAGCATTACAACTACTTGTCGTTTGTTCCTATAGGAAACTAGTTAATTATTCACATACTATATATAGATAACATTATTTTTATCTTTCCACTTTTCTATCAGTCCAACCAAACAAATATGTGAAAAAGCTAAATCTCTTATATTCTTCCACTTTTTTTTTTTTTTTTTTTTTAATAATCCATTCTTCATTTTATATTCTCTTACTTTCTCATCAAGCTTTGCACTTGAAGTCCTCTCCAATTGAGCTCTGACTTGAGACAGCTCTGCTTCAAGCTTCTTGGTCTTCTCAGCCAAAAAGTTGTTCTCAAACCTCAGTGCTCCAATAGTTTGATTCGCCTTATCAAACTTTGTGGACAACTCTTCACGATCAAGTTTCACATCACTGAGCTTCTTAGTGGTCAGCCTATACAATTTCTTATGCTTCTCAGAGAGCTTGTAAAGCTTCTCATAGGCTGAATGAATATCATCTTGATCATCTATTTTCTCAAATTTGGACTCTACTAGTTCTTCTTCTTCATCCACCTCTTCAACAATCCCTTCAGTAGGATTGACTGTGGCAGTGAAGGCATTTAAGATTCTGTCATCCTTATTGTCGGAATCATCTTTGGGCTCAGTGTCACTCAAAGTTGCAGCAAGTGCCTTACTCTTCCAATGCTCTTGAGATATGTTGGGCATTCATGCTTCATGTGACTGAATCCATGACATCCAAAGCACTTTGGTCTAGCCGGAATAGTGTACTAACCACCATCCTTAGTATCCTTCTTCCCTTTGTCTTGGCTCTTAAATTGAGAAGAACTGGATTGTCTGCGGTCCTTGTCGAAGTTCCTCCATTGGCATTCTTCATAAACTTCTTGAACTGCCTTGTAATGTAGGACTTCATCTTGGAATCTTTATCATCGGAAGACTCATCTGTATCACTGCTTTTTGCTTTCAAGGCCATGCTCTTGCCTTTACCCGTTTTGTCAATCCTAGATAGTCCTAGCTCGTAGGTCTGCAAGTTTCCAACCAGCTCAGTCAAATGAATTTTGTCAATATCCTTTGATTCTTCTATTATCGTAATCTTGGCATGAAATCTCTCAGGTAGAGATTTGAGCACCTTCCTTACAACCTTGGGTTCAGGGATGGTTTTCCCAAGATTGAAGGCTGAGTTCACTATGTCCTTTAGCTTGGCATAGAACTCATCAAACGACTCATCCTCCTCTATCTTAATTTCTTCAAAGCTTGTAGTGAGCCTCTGAAGTTTTGAATCTTTGACAGCCTTTGTTTCTTCATAGGTTGTCTAGAGGATGTCCAAGCCTCCTTAACAATTTCAGTTAAGGATATCTTCTTGAACTCCTCATTGGTGACTGCGCTAAATTGGGCATTTAACGCTTTGCTGTTGAAGTTAGCTGCCTTGATCTTAGCCTCATCCCAATCAGCCAATTCTTCTTTTGGCTTAGTCTAGCCAATCTCTATAGCTTGCCACACCTTCTCATCTAAAGACTGCAAGAAAACTCTCATGCGTACTTTCCAGTATGCATAGTTTGTGCCATCAAATAAAGGGGTATGATTAATGACTATCCTCTATCCATGACAAACAGGGGTCAATAGATCGACACAGCAAAGATTAAACCTAATCAATGTGTAACTGCTCTGATACCACTTGATAGGTCACNCTATTGCTTAATTTTGGTTGCACCACTTGGATGCAAATTGGGTGGGTGATTCCACTTATTGTGAGTCCACTACAGAGTATTGCTTTCTTCTTAGTTACTCCCTCATCTCTTTGGTGCAACAAGAAATAGATTGTTGTTGCTTGCTTCAACACGAGGCAAAATATTTCACACTTGTAGACACCACAGTTGAGTTCCTTCAGATGCGTTGTCTTCTACAAGATCTTGGCGTTGATTGTTCTTTGTGACTCCGATCTATTGTGGCAATTGAAATGCCATTTAGGTTTCCCACAATGATGTCTTCTATGAGTGTACCACGTATATTGAGAGTGATTGCCATTTCATTCATCAATATTTGTTTTATGGAACTTTACAGCTATGTATGTCTCTTCACAAGGTTAGTTAGCTAATATATTCACCAAGCCTCCTTTATCAGGACATTTTTGTGAATTAGTTTTCAAACTCAGATTAGTCTTACTTTACCCAACATAAGTTTGAGGGGGACTATCATAATACAAGCCCAATGGGCTTTAAGTTCTTTGTATTATTGTGCTACACTAGTATTGCACTCCTGCTATTTGTATAGCACGCAATCCATTATACATAATTATATACAGTTCAATACAACATGACATTCAGTTTTACATGATGAAAATCACAATGACTCAAAAAAAAAAAAAAAAAAAAAAGGAGAAAAGAAAAAAAGAAAAAGAAGTTACACATTTCACTTGGGCTGTGGTTATATGGCTTCCCCATTTAGGTACGGGCTTTAACAAGGGATTTTTTTTGGGGCTGGGGGGTGGGTTGTTTTCTCTTCTAATGAGTGCAGGTAATTTTCCATTTTCTTTAATATGTGTGGAGCACACTTTAGATTTCAATAGGAGTTTTCTTTTGAATTGGGCATGTGCAAATCATGGTATATGATTAATATAGAATTTTCAAATAGGCGGGATACATTAGATCTATTTCTTTACTTTTTGTTATAATTCAATATTCAGGGAAGAGTAGATTTAAACTTTGAATATATTTGTAAGAAATATTAGGAAATGCCAACCAGTTAAGTCTACAAGGCTATTGGCTACATTATACCAATCTTGAGTATAAGATCAAACAAGAGGAAAACATTAAGAGTAATAAGTTAGCACTTTTATGCAATCCTTTTGCGGCTTGTAGGCTTCAGCGAATTAGGTGTATCAATTAGGGTTGTGCATAACGAAAATTGATCCTCTTGATTTAATAGAAAATGGAGAGAGATTATATATTTTTTTTCTTAAGATTAAATATTACAAATCTAAAAGTGTATGGAATGTATGACAATTTGAACATTGTTAATCTATGAAATAAAATTTGAAACATGAAATGTACTCTCACTATTTTCAATGATATAGATCAGCCGCCTGTGCATGTATTGAGTTTTGTTATATATCTTTATTATTATTATTGAAATAAAGCTTTTGAAAATAGAAAATTAGCCTAATTAGGTAATTTATTTAAATGGATTTGAGTTGCTGCCGAAACCAATCCCAAATTCTGTTATTGTCTTTAGTCGGCAAATTTTAAATTTAGATTTTAGATACATGCATTAGTCCTTAATATATAAGAGATCAATAATGGTGTACATTTTGCTGTACGGCTGGGGTTCTTTAGGGCATAGTATACTGACTCCCTTCATGTGAACTTCTAAACATATCTATACTCCTTTAGACATGCTATATATTTAATTAAGTGCATGCTGCACTCCATTATGTACTTTTGTCCTTTCTTGTTATCTGTTGGGTGTTTGGCTTTTTTTGTTTGAGCATTTGATTAATCTTCAAGCACGTATACTCTTTCCTTTTTATAATAAATCCCTTAAGGTGATGACCATACTAAAGTAAGATTTAATTTGAGGCAACTTATTTTGAGACGTTTTGATCAATCCAAGTCAAATAGCAATTCAGTGGTTTATCCTTGAGATCTAATATCAAGTAACTTCATAAAAATTCTATTAAAAAAAGAAAAAAGAAAAAAGAAAAAGAAAAGTAACTTCATAAAAATAAATAGGTGGCTCTATAAATTTTGTTGAGGGGTCATTAAGAAATTTAAATTAAACAAAATTTAATAAAAGGAGAACTTAAATATATCGAGTTATCAACAAAAATAAAATAAAATAAAATTAAAACACACACACACACATATATATATATATATATATGCAAATTTATGAAGTTTTACAATTTTTTTTTCTATGAGTTTTCATATTTTGATATCACTACATAATAGTTTATTATTAGTTGTCATTATCTATTGTCAATGTGGATAGGTGTAACCATTTAAGTTTGCATAACATTTTTATTTTTATGCATTTTTCATTATTTAATTTGTCATTGTTTTTGTAAAAATATTTTAAACCAAATGACAAAATTCAACCCACTAGCACTGTATTAATTATTGACTCACATATCCAAACTCATCCATACATAAATAATAAACTATATATCTACTTAATCAATCAAATGCTTGAATAATTACTAACTTTACTATTTTTTTTCTTAAATTACTAAATTTATAACAAAAAGTTATTATTATATGATAACAATACACACATGTAAAAAACCTTTTGTATTTTCTTATAATCACTATACACACATATTTATACACATCATAATTCACACAAATAATATTACAACAAAAATATAATAATAACGCATACAATTAATATCAAGCACACACTCATATACATGTAATATAAATTTATAATAAAGAGATAGACACTCACAACTCATAAACATTCTCTTTTTGCATTTAAAGTCGGAGTTACTGAGATAGTTAGATAGAGAAAAGAGATGAAATGAGATTCATCTAAGAGAGAGAGAGAGAGAGAGAGAGAGAGAGAGAGATATTGTTGTTTGGTTTTGAGATGAGTTGATTTATGTATACACAAAATTCAAAATTAAAAAGAAGTAATAATTGTCCTCAAAGAATAGCTTAAACTGCAATTATGCTCCGAATCCAAAAGAGTTAGCTTCTCCTCCTTTTCTAACAAACAGGCCAAATATAAAGGTACTAAAGAGGTTTTTGCTTTAATTCTTTAACTATTTTTTTGCCTTTATATATTTTCAGTAAGCAAGCCTCCACATGCAGGTACTAACACTTGTATCTGTTTATCTTGCAGATAGATTTGAGAGCCTAAATTAGTTCCAACCTTTTTCTAACTACTACTTGCCTTTGGTCAGAAAATTTTATATTCGCATACATGTATCAGTCCCCTTATATATATATATATATATATTTTTTTTTTTTGATGAAATAATTATATAGGTACGTACTTCTATCAATAAGGATGAACATTCTTCTGTACGGTAGGGAAATTATTATATATTTATATTGTTATTTATAGTATACATCATATGGATTACTGCCTTTCAATCATATCCTGGCTCCTATAAAAGGCATGTGCAAGATTCAATTAATCAAAAAAATACTCCATTGGCAGTTAGCATAAGTATGTAATACAAATTTGATAAGCCACAACCTGAATGACCCCTTGTGATTAAACCAATTAATTACTTAGCCAAGTTATTAATTAATCAATTTATCATGCAATTGCGTGGAAGCACAAACAAATCACCAAAAACTAAAGGAAGATGCTTGGTCACAAAACCCTTTGGTGCAAATACACAGCAACTTCTTCAGAGAAGATGAACTAGGTCAAGAACTTCGTCTTTGATCACAATTTACTTGAACAGAGATTGCTCAATGCTTTTTTAACTTGTGTACAACTTGACGGTTCTTAAAACAATCCTTTTATATGTTTAGGGTTTGGACAAAAGAAGGCCCAAAAGTATATTCACGGATCCCAAGAAAATCAGATCAAAAAATCTGAAATTATAAATCTCGACAGATAGTAGGTGTTGAGGTAGCTATCGAGCAGGTGTCGAGCTTTAATGAATTTGCACTTCAGCTTGCTTTTTCTTGGACAGACTTGATGACTTCAACACTTGACCTTGAAACTTTGTTTCTTGAAGTATTAAAAACACCTAGAACTACCCAATTACAAGTAGAGTGCGTTTTGTCAAAAGATTTAGCCAATTTACATAAATAAGTGATATATGTTCTTAGCAAATGAAAACACATATGTCCTAACAAAATTAATTCTTCATATATATTCAGACCACTTTGTGACCCTAATCATATGAAAATTTTAAGACATTTTTTAATATATGGCATAATCAATGGATGGGATTATTATGTTTCAAGGGTGGTGCTGGCATCAATAAAAAAATAATTCAAAAAAAAAGGAAAAAAAGAAAAAAAAAGGGTGGCACAGGCATGCAGAATTTCTACTTTTCTCTCAATTCGTCTTTTTTTATGGGAAAATGAAAAAGAGATCTTTCATTGCCTAAAGAAGTTCACTCCAAGTTTTTACACATTAACTAGAAATTTGCTAGTGATTTCTGTGTTGAAAAATTGTTTACACACGACATGTGGGAAAATCAAAAGATAAGTTTCGGCCTTTCCACTCACGTGTCATTCACCATTGCCTAAAAACTTTCACTCACAAGTTTTTAACACTTGAAGTAGAACTTGCTAGGTCTTCAATTGGTTCTGAGATCATCCATGGTGGTTTCCTGTGCTGGTTCCAGATATATTAATTCCAAATCTTTGCTACTAACCAAAAGGATAATTATTTTGTAGGCGAAAAGAAAAAAGGATAATTATTTTAAAACCAAGTTCTTTTGCCTTCATTACAGCTCTTTCATTTGATTTCATGTTGAAAAATGCTTGTTCTATAGTTGGAGCAGAAAGTAGAAACCAAAGGGCATATACAATTATAACCGCTATATGTAAATAGATTGATTTTTCTAAAATATTCATTCGCAGAATTCCAATATATTAAACATTTTTTGGAAGTCCACATGTTGAACTATATCAAGCTCAAAATGTTGAAGTTCCATTTTCAATATTAGTTTTTCATTATTTGGTGAATTTTTTGTGAAACTTGTTTATCTACAAGCAAACATCATCATCCTAAAAAGATTCATATACATCTCGAGGATATAAAGTTAAGCTAAAAAAAGCCAATGATTTTTAAGTCTTATAATTTATAATTTCATTCAATCAAATGATGCTCAATTATAAAGTTATCTTATTGGTGATAATTTTTTTTTTCAATTGTTCAGTGGAGCTAGACAACATGATAACACCAAATTTTGAAGTCTTAAAACTTTCAATTTTGGATCCCAAATATGCAAAAAATAGCCATGTGTTATATTGAAGGTGTGAGGGAGCCGAGGACCAAGGAGCCAATTTGAGGATGAAATTATCCAATTCAAGTAAAGAAAGATAGTCAAACTCCAAGGATTGTGCTCACCCAAGGAAAGCAAGAGAGCCAAAGGATGGCTGGTACCCCATTGAAACTTAAGGATAAGGGAAAGTATAGCAACAGGAGATAACAGGATTTGTGAGGGTGGTGGGAGGAAGTTTCCGGAAGAAGACACCTCCCACCTAATTAGCTGCATTAATGAGGAAATGACCCTTGAACAGCAACATCACAGGTAGCAACTCTCTCTACCACCTCCAGAAGGTTCTTGATGGGACAAGTATCCTAAAGGATCACTTGAAGCGTATAGGTGGAGGGCTAGGATGCTAGCGAAGGGACTATAAAAGGGAGGGAACCCCCTAGAAAAGGGGGATGAACAATTTCCAAGAAAAGAGAAACAAGAGAGAGAACTAAGGATTACCTTGTAAAGGGACTTGAGCTTAACTTATTAATAAGAGATTTATCCTCAGATCTGCCTAAGGAGGATATTACCTTCATCTGTTGTTCTGAATACATTAATATGTTACTTTGGATTCTACAGTCTTAGAGTTGGACCTATCTTTATATTGCACTTGAGTTTAAAACCCATTCTCTTAAAAATTTATTGTTTGGGGCAAGATTTGTAGGACAAGGCACCATTATTCTTAGTGGGCTTGGGCCTTTCTTTTTTCCGCCCTTACAATTGGCCATTTGTGGAAACCATCTGCAATCTTCTTTATCCAAGCTATGGCTAACTCCAGACAGAATAGAGAGGAATCCATTCGCTCTTAATGTGTAGATCATTTTGTCAATTTGGAGCGGAGGAAAGATTGAGAGCATAATCAAACCCCCAATGTGAGGGTGGAAATAGAACATACCGAACATATTAACGGAAGTTAGTCAAGAACGGTAAGTCGTGTTTTCCATGAGTAGGAGACCCGAAATCTCAGGCTAGAGGTTGATTACCTATGGAAGAAATTGTACTGTAGGGCACGTGTTAAAGGAGACCGAACGCCCTTGTCAAGCTCAAGATTTGATTTAGAAGAAGATCGCACCTATCGACTAAGGTCAAGGACTCCTCCCAGTGAATCTTTCATTGCGTCTTCACGCTTAGATAAGGTGGAGAGGCATAGTAGAGGATGAAGTAGGAGCTCATCTCCTAGGAACATAGGAAACAATGCAATGAGTAAAGCTCTACTTCAAATTTCAAAATCACCCTTTGTGCACAGAATTGATAGGGCTAAGCTTTTCCGTGCACAGAATTGATAGGGCTAAGCTTTTCCATCGCTTCACTTAACCTACCTTTACTATCTACAATGGGAGGATCGACCCCATGGAGCATGTGAGCCACTTCAACCAAAGAATGACCATTCACTCGAGGAATGAGGCCTTCATGTGCAAAGTGTTTCCTTCCAGCCTTGGGCTTATTGTCATAAGATGGTTCGACTGGCCGGAAGAGGGTTCAATAAGTTCTTATGAGGAGCTAACAAGAGCTTTTGGAGCAAGATTCGTGACATGCAGTAGGGTTCCCAGACCTTTGGATTCCTTATTATCCATGGTGATAAGAGAAAGAGAACTTTGAAAACCTATTTGGATAGGTATTGTTAAACATTTAATGAAATAGACGGGATTTCGAAGATGTGGCCATAAGAACCTTTAAGGTTGGGCTTCCAATGAACCATGACTTGAGAAAATCACTAACCATGAAACTCGCCCAAAGTATGTGTCAGCTCATGGACTGCATTGACAAACATAAATGGGTAGAGGAGGATCAAACTCAAGGGAAGGGAAAGGCTAAAGTCTTCCCCCCCGTAAGGAGAGATCCTCAGCTGGAGGGGTATAACCACAGTCAACCCAGAAGAGAATTTGTTAACTAGTCATCAATGGCCAATGCATAAGTAGTTAGCTTGGCGTTTAAGGAGCCGATGTACCAGATCCTCGACAAAATAAAGAATGAACCTTATTTCAAGTGGCCAAATAAGATAGGAGGAGATCCATCTAAGCGCAATCAAAGCCTCTATTGCCAGTACCACCAAGATAGAGGACACACCACCAAAGACTGTAGGACCTTGCTTGATCATCTGGATCAGTTGATGAAATCAAGGAAACTGAAACAGTTCATGCATCAGCCTTCAGGGCAAGGAAGTCAATCTACAACAGGGTATCAAAGAGGAGTTGCTCCTCTGCCACCCTTGGGAATCATTAATGTGATCTTTGCCACCCCAAGCCGAAATGCAAGCTCTTTGTTAGGTGTCATATCTGTGGCCTCGAAGCTAAAGCTTGAGGAGTGGATCTGAGAATCTAAAAGGGTTAAGCATGAGACACTACTGACCTTAGGCTTCTTGAAAGAAGATAAAATTGGAACTTTCCAACCTAATGATGATGCCTTGGTGTTGACCCTTCGTATTGGAGGGTATGATGTGAAGATGGTACTAGTGGACTAAGGAAGTAAGGCTAAAATTATGTACCCGAACTTATATAAGGGACTGAATCTCAAGCCTGAGGATTTGAGTAAATTTGATTCCCCTCTAGTGGGGCTTGACAGAAGAATGGTAATCCCTCGTAGGATGATTAAACTATCCGTGCAAGTAGGGAATGAAGTGGTGGAAGTGAACTTTATAGTAGTTGAAGCCTATTCTTAATAGTTCCATTTTAGCAAGGCATTGGCTCCACGCCATAGAAGCAGTGTCATCAACCTTGCATATAAAGGTTAAGTTCCCTACTGAAGGGCGAATTGGAGAACTTATGGGAAGCCAAAGAATGGCCAGGCAATGCTTGGTGGCTGCTATTAGGCACCAATCAATAGAAAGGGTTTCTCCAGCTCTAGAGGAGACTTTGTAGCAATTAATGGAGTTTGAAGGCGAACCCGAGACTGAGTTGTGGGGTTTGCTCTATGAGGAATTAGAGAAGGTGATGCTCGGTTTGGACGAAGATAGGTATTTTTAGGTGGGAACTTAACTATCCCCTGTTGAAAAGGAAGAACTTTAAAATTTCTTGAGGAAGAATATAGATGTTTTTGCATGGAATGCATACGAGGCGCCTAGAGTTGACCCAGATTTTATATGGCACCATCTCAATGTAAGTCCTACAGCTGTACTGAAAAGGCAACCACCTCGGCACTCTTCAAAGGAACACGCCGGGGTAGTAAAGGAAGATGTGAATAAGTTTAAGCAAGCTGGGGTGATAAAGGAAGCTTTTTACCCCGAATGGAAAGCTAATACTTGTTAGGGTTTGTGCCCTAAAATCCAATTTATTGGCATGTCATAAATAATTAAGTTGTTTAATTATATGAGACTTTTTATGAACTAATGGGACATTATCTTAGTCCATGAGATGCATAGTATGAGATTTATGTGATTTAGTCACAAAAGATATAAATCGCAAGTTCTTTGTAAACTCAGAATTTTAGTTCGTAGTCGGTGATGAAATTGGGCATTTCATCTGCGAAGACTATAACATATCAACTAAGATGATTTGTCTTGATCATGGAGAAAAAGAAGGTTTTTCTCCACAAGGAGAAAAAAAAAGGATTTTCTTTAAGATTTTATGTACAAAAGACTGATTGAGAGACCACACATCTTGGGCACCATGTGGAATTTAGATGAAGATTAAAGATATTCTCAAGT
Organism: Quercus suber; assembly: GCF_002906115.3. Classification (NCBI taxonomy): domain Eukaryota; kingdom Viridiplantae; phylum Streptophyta; class Magnoliopsida; order Fagales; family Fagaceae; genus Quercus; species Quercus suber. The sequence continues at coordinate 105,556 of NW_027070178.1, forward strand.
CAAGGTTTTGAAATTCACTGTATTAAGGTACGCTTTTTATTCTTTATTCTAGAATTCATGGTTACATGTTTATCTTTCATGATTGAAGTAGATCCGTTTTTTGTTGCTTCCGCTGCGTGTGTTTTGTATGATATACAAAACCAGATTTATCCAACAACACTATGGTAGTGAAGAAGTAATCGGGAAAATTGAGGGTATGTTTGGATTTTACCGATTTGAATAAAGCTTGCCCTAAAGATCCTTTCCTAGTTCCTTGGATTGATCAATTGGTGGACGTGATGGTTGGTCATACTTGGATGAGCTATTTAGATGTCTTTTAGGGCTACCATTAGATACCTTTGGCCCTCTCCAACCAAGAAAAGATAGCTTTCTTGACCCCAACTGGGAATTACCACTGAGTGATACCTTTGGCCCCCTCCAATTGAGTGATTCCTTTCAATTTAAAGAATGTAAGATCAACTTATCAAAGAATGGTAATGTAGATGTTTGAGTCTCAGATTGAGCAGATTGTTGAGGCATATATTGATGACATGGCTGTGAAAAGCAAGCAAACTTCAGAGCATCTAAATGACTTGGGAAGCTTGTTCTCGGTTCTTAGGCAGCACAAGTTGCATCTCAATGCCTCTAAATGTTCTTTTGGCGTTGGCTTGGGCAAGTTCTTGGTATACATGATTACTTGAATAGAAGTTAACCCCGATCAAATCAAAGCGATAAATGACATGCACCCACCTTGGAACCCCAAGGAAGTACAAGATTTAATGGGGATGACGGCTACACTAAATAGATTTATTGCTCGATCGGCAGATTGATGTCAGCCCTTCTTCCAGCTCCTTCACAAATGGAAAAATTTTGAGTGGACTAAGGAATTTGTTGTTGCTTTTGAAGAGTTGAAGCAATATCTTGTTGGAAAAACATGGTTTGTATCGCATACAGAACATATGCAACGGAAAATTAACAGATCTACTTCATTCGCTATTGATAACATGTACTATATAAATTTCAGAATTTAAGAATAAGAAAGCGTACCTTGGTGTGGTGAAATTCAAAACCAAAGATTAGAAGTTCTTGGGAAAACTTTTAACCTTCACTCCAATTCCACTTATGCCCAAGAAGTGTGGTCTCTCAATCAGTTTATATGTATGTATTTAAGGGAGAACAAGAGAGTGGTTTACACTCACAAACACACCATTTCCATACATCTGAAATTCTGTATGTTCCTCTCCTAATATATAATTGATTATCTAATTGGGTTAGCCTTTTGGGCCATTCCAATTGGGTTTTAGTATGTGGCTTGGAGTGGGACCAAAGGGACAAATAAGACACTAGCTTCAATGGTTTTTGGCTTTTCTGTCAACTCTTGATAAGCCCCAAATTATCATTAATTATACTTAATAACACTATATAAATATAATTGCACTCTACGCCTTATATATAAATTATATCCCAAGACTTTATTATACATTCAACCCCTTCATTAAAATATTCGTAGTAATACAAAGTCATGAATGTTGATTGTCACTTTGAAGATTACTATATCTTAATCCTTGAGTACCCGATTTAATCCTTTAAGTTATTTATCATATATTTATGAAATCCAATTCCATAAATATATGCTTTAGTAACTTCTTACTAAACTAGTTAGACCTAACATTTTGAATAACCAAACCCTTTAAACTTATTTCAAGGGAATATTTTATATCTCCATTAAGAGATTATGAATTCTATCTTGAGAATATATGTTCCTTCAACATTAAATGTGGCTGACGAACATATTGAGGTTTTGATCGTAACTTTAGATCTCACTCTTGATATATCAAAACAACCTACACTTCATGATTAGGTTCATTATTCTCTCAAGATTAAGAATTGATGTGAATAGAAGTCGTGAGATTCATTATTCATTTGAAAGTTGTTAGTAGAATAATAAATCTCACAGTGGTCCAATTCAATATGTCTTAACACTTAAAACATATCAACATATAAACTAGAAGTCTCCACTTCCATGATCAAGACAAATCATTTCAGTTGATATGTTATAGCCTTCGCAGATGAAATGCCCAATTTTATCATCGACTACGAACTAAAATTCTAAGTTTACAAAGAACTTGTGATTTATATTTTTTGTGACTAAATCACATAAATCACATACTATGCATCTCATGGACTATATGATAATGTCAAAATATTCATATTACCATTATTTTAGATAATAATAAAACAACTTTATTAATTACAACATAATGTCATACATAGCATCATACAATATGATTTAAAGAGCACATATCCTAACATATCTATCACACCCTCTTATTCTCTCCCGGCTTGAGAAGGAGGAGGTCCTATATACCTAAATAGTGGTCAATGATCATGCAGTAAGCCTGGTCCTGATCAGATTGAATGCCGGGGTGCAAAAGCTTGTCTATTATGTTAGTAAGTCTCTTCAAGAAGCAGAGACTCGTTACTTACCCTTGGAGAAGGAAATTCTAGCTATCGTACATGCAACAAGGAAGCTTCCTCATTATTTCTTGGTGCATACTATGATGTTCCTTACCCAACTCCATCTACAGGCGCGGCTGTGGAGATCAGATTATACGGGGAGGATTGCGAAGTAGGGGACGATGCTGGGGGGTTTTGATATTAAATATATGCCCCGTACAACTATAAAAGGGACAAGTGTTGGTGGATTTGGTTGTAGAGTTTATCTAGGGTGCCAAGGAGGGCAAGATGTCGGGTCTCGAGATCTTGATAGTCTCCACTCCCTATCCTCCATCGTGGGAAATTTATATTGATGGTGTGGCTAATTAGAAAGGATTTGGTGTGGGAATTGTCCTAGTGTCTCCTGAGAAGATAATTGTGGAAATGTTTTTATGGTTAGGCTTTCCAGCCACAAATAGTGAAGCGGAGTATGAAGCTTTACTGGCTGGGATGATGATGGTTAGCAAGCTAGAAGGAAAGGCCGTAGAAGTATTCTCAGGCTCAAGATTGGTGGTAGGGAAAATCTATGGAGAATTTGAGGCCAGAGACCAACGAATGCAAGGATATCTTGTCAAGGTTAGGTAGGCACATTCCAACTTTGAAGTTTTTCCCCTAAAGTAGATCCCAAGAAGCCAGAATTCTCATGTTGATTTGTTGGCCACTTCTTCGGGATCTGGACTCCCCTGGGTTATAATTGTAGAGGATTTGATAGCTCCTAGGCCGGAAGAGGGTTCAATAAGTTCTTATGAGGAGCTAACAAGAGCTTTTGGAGCAAGATTCGTGACATGCAGTAGGGTTCCCAGACCTTTGGATTCCTTATTATCCATGGTGATAAGAGAAAGAGAACTTTGAAAACCTATTTGGATAGGTATTGTTAAACATTTAATGAAATAGACGGGATTTCGAAGATGTGGCCATAAGAACCTTTAAGGTTGGGCTTCCAATGAACCATGACTTGAGAAAATCACTAACCATGAAACTCGCCCAAAGTATGTGTCAGCTCATGGACTGCATTGACAAACATAAATGGGTAGAGGAGGATCAAACTCAAGGGAAGGGAAAGGCTAAAGTCTTCCCCCCCGTAAGGAGAGATCCTCAGCTGGAGGGGTATAACCACAGTCAACCCAGAAGAGAATTTGTTAACTAGTCATCAATGGCCAATGCATAAGTAGTTAGCTTGGCGTTTAAGGAGCCGATGTACCAGATCCTCGACAAAATAAAGAATGAACCTTATTTCAAGTGGCCAAATAAGATAGGAGGAGATCCATCTAAGCGCAATCAAAGCCTCTATTGCCAGTACCACCAAGATAGAGGACACACCACCAAAGACTGTAGGACCTTGCTTGATCATCTGGATCAGTTGATGAAATCAAGGAAACTGAAACAGTTCATGCATCAGCCTTCAGGGCAAGGAAGTCAATCTACAACAGGGTATCAAAGAGGAGTTGCTCCTCTGCCACCCTTGGGAATCATTAATGTGATCTTTGCCACCCCAAGCCGAAATGCAAGCTCTTTGTTAGGTGTCATATCTGTGGCCTCGAAGCTAAAGCTTGAGGAGTGGATCTGAGAATCTAAAAGGGTTAAGCATGAGACACTACTGACCTTAGGCTTCTTGAAAGAAGATAAAATTGGAACTTTCCAACCTAATGATGATGCCTTGGTGTTGACCCTTCGTATTGGAGGGTATGATGTGAAGATGGTACTAGTGGACTAAGGAAGTAAGGCTAAAATTATGTACCCGAACTTATATACGGGACTGAATCTCAAGCCTGAGGATTTGAGTAAATTTGATTCCCCTCTAGTGGGGCTTGACAGAAGAATGGTAATCCCTCGTAGGATGATTAAACTATCCGTGCAAGTAGGGAATGAAGTGGTGGAAGTGAACTTTATAGTAGTTGAAGCCTATTCTTAATAGTTCCATTTTAGCAAGGCATTGGCTCCACGCCATAGAAGCAGTGTCATCAACCTTGCATATAAAGGTTAAGTTCCCTACTGAAGGGCGAATTGGAGAACTTATGGGAAGCCAAAGAATGGCCAGGCAATGCTTGGTGGCTGCTATCAGGCACCAATCAATAGAAAGGGTTTCTCCAGCTCTAGAGGAGACTTTGTAGCAATTAATGGAGTCTGAAGGCGAACTCGAGACTGAGTTGTGGGGTTTGCTCTATGAGGAATTAGAGAAGGTGATGCTCGGTTTGGACGAAGATAGGTATTTTTAGGTGGGAACTTAACTATCCCCTGTTGAAAAGGAAGAACTTTAAAATTTCTTGAGGAAGAATATAGATGTTTTTGCGTGGAATGCATACGAGGCGCCTAGAGTTGACCCATATTTTATATGGCACCATCTCAATGTAAGTCCTACAGCTGTACTGAAAAGGCAACCACCTCGGCACTCTTCAAAGGAACACGCCGAGGTAGTAAAGGAAGATGTGAATAAGTTTAAGCAAGTTGGGGCGATAAAGGAAGCTTTTTACCCCGAATGGAAAGCTAATACTTGTTAGGGTTTGTGCCCTAAAATCCAATTTATTGGCATGTCATAAATAATTAAGTTGTTTAATTATATGAGACTTTTTATGAACTAATGGGACATTATCTTAGTCCATGAGATGCATAGTATGAGATTTATGTGATTTAGTCACAAAAGATATAAATCGCAAGTTCTTTGTAAACTCAGAATTTTAGTTCGTAGTCGGTGATGAAATTGGGCATTTCATCTGCGAAGACTATAACATATCAACTAAGATGATTTGTCTTGATCATGGAGAAAAAGAAGGTTTTTCTCCACAAGGAGAAAAGAAAAAGGATTTTCTTTAAGATTTTATGTACAAAAGACTGATTGAGAGACCACACATCTTGGGCACCATGTGGAATTCAGATGAAGATTAAAGATATTCTCAAGTCAAGGTTTTGAAATTCACTGTATTAAGGTACGCTTTTTATTCTTTATTCTAGAATTCATGGTTACATGTTTATCTTTCATGATTGAAGTAGATCCGTTTTTTGTTGCTTCCGCTGCGTGTGTTTTGTATGATATACAAAACCAGATTTATCCAACAACACTATGGTAGTGAAGAAGAAATCGGGAAAATTGAGGGTATGTTTGGATTTTACCGATTTGAATAAAGCTTGCCCTAAAGATCCTTTCCTAGTTCCTTGGATTGATCAATTGGTGGACGTGATGGTTGGTCATACTTGGATGAGCTATTTAGATGTCTTTTAGGGCTACCATTAGATACCTTTGGCCCTCTCCAACCAAGAAAAGATAGCTTTCTTGACCCCAACTGGGAATTACCACTGAGTGATACCTTTGGCCCCCTCCAATTGAGTGATTCCTTTCAATTTAAAGAATGTAAGATCAACTTATCAAAGAATGGTAATGTAGATGTTTGAGTCTCAGATTGAGCAGATTGTTGAGGCATATATTGATGACATGGCTGTGAAAAGCAAGCAAACTTCAGAGCATCTAAATGACTTGGGAAGCTTGTTCTCGGTTCTTAGGCAGCACAAGTTGCATCTCAATGCCTCTAAATGTTCTTTTGGCGTTGGCTTGGGCAAGTTCTTGGTATACATGATTACTTGAATAGAAGTTAACCCCGATCAAATCAAAGCGATAAATGACATGCACCCACCTTGGAACCCCAAGGAAGTACAAGATTTAATGGGGATGACGGCTACTCTAAATAGATTTATTACTCGATCGGCAGATTGATGTCAGCCCTTCTTCCAGCTCCTTCACAAATGGAAAAATTTTGAGTGGACTAAGGAATTTGTTGTTGCTTTTGAAGAGTTGAAGCAATATCTTGTTGGAAAAACATGGTTTGTATCGCATACAGAACATATGCAACGGAAAATTAACGGATCTACTTCATTCGCTATTGATAACATGTACTATATAAATTTCAGAATTTAAGAATAAGAAAGCGTACCTTGGTGTGGTGAAATTCAAAACCAAAGATTAGAAGTTCTTGGGAAAACTTTTAACCTTCACTCCAATTCCACTTATGCCCAAGAAGTGTGGTCTCTCAATCAGTTTATATGTATGTATTTAAGGGAGAACAAGAGAGTGGTTTACACTCACAAACACACCATTTCCATACATCTGAAATTCTGTATGTTCCTCTCCTAATATATAATTGATTATCTAATTGGGTTAGCCTTTTGGACCATTCCAATTGGGTTTTAGTATGTGGCTTGGAGTGGGACCAAAGGGACAAATAAGACACTAGCTTCAATGGTTTTTGGCTTTTCTGTCAACTCTTGATAAGCCCAAAATTATCATTAATTATACTTAATAACACTATATAAATATAATTGCACTCTACGCCTTATATATAAATTATATCCCAAGACTTTATTATACATTCAACCCCTTCATTAAAATATTCGTAGTAATACAAAGTCATGAATGTTGATTGTCACTTTGAAGATTACTATATCTTAATCCTTGAGTACCCGATTTAATCCTTTAAGTTATTTATCATATATTTATGAAATCCAATTCCATAAATATATGCTTTAGTAACTTCTTACTAAACTAGTTAGACCTAACATTTTGAATAACCAAACCCTTTAAACTTATTTCAAGGGAATATTTTATATCTCCATTAAGAGATTATGAATTCTATCTTGAGAATATATGTTCCTTCAACATTAAATGTGGCTGACGAACATATTGAGGTTTTGATCGTAACTTTAGATCTCACTCTTGATATATCAAAACAACCTACACTTCATGATTAGGTTCATTATTCTCTCAAGATTAAGAATTGATGTGAATAGAAGTCGTGAGATTCATTATTCATTTGAAAGTTGTTAGTAGAATAATAAATCTCACAGTGGTCCAATTCAATATGTCTTAACACTTAAAACATATCAACATATAAACTAGAAGTCTCCACTTCCATGATCAAGACAAATCATTTCAGTTGATATGTTATAGTCTTCGCAGATGAAATGCCCAATTTTATCATTGACTACGAACTAAAATTCTAAGTTTACAAAGAACTTGTGATTTATATTTTTTGTGACTAAATCACATAAATCACATACTATGCATCTCATGGACTATATGATAATGTCAAAATATTCATATTACCATTATTTTAGATAATAATAAAACAACTTTATTAATTACAACATAATGTCATACATAGCATCATACAATATGATTTAAAGAGCACATATCCTAACATATCTATCACACCCTCTTATTCTCTCCCGGCTTGAGAAGGAGGAGGTCCTATATACCTAAATAGTGGTCAATGATCATGCAGTAAGCCTGGTCCTGATCAGATTGAATGCCAGGGTGCAAAAGCTTGTCTATTATGTTAGTAAGTCTCTTCAAGAAGCAGAGACTCGTTACTTACCCTTGGAGAAGGAAATTCTAGCTATCGTACATGCAACAAGGAAGCTTCCTCATTATTTCTTGGTGCATACTATGATGTTCCTTACCCAACTCCATCTACAGGCGCGGCTGTGGAGATCAGATTATACGGGGAGGATTGCGAAGTAGGGGACGATGCTGGGGGGTTTTGATATTAAATATATGCCCCGTACAACTATAAAAGGGACAAGTGTTGGTGGATTTGGTTGTAGAGTTTATCTAGGGTGCCAAGGAGGGCAAGATGTCGGGTCTCGAGATCTTGATAGTCTCCACTCCCTATCCTCCATCGTGGGAAATTTATATTGATGGTGTGGCTAATTAGAAAGGATTTGGTGTGGGAATTGTCCTAGTGTCTCCTGAGAAGATAATTGTGGAAATGTTTTTATGGTTAGGCTTTCCAGCCACAAATAGTGAAGCGGAGTATGAAGCTTTACTGGCTGGGATGATGATGGTTAGCAAGCTAGAAGGAAAGGCCGTAGAAGTATTCTCAGGCTCAAGATTGGTGGTAGGGAAAATCTATGGAGAATTTGAGGCCAGAGACCAACGAATGCAAGGATATCTTGTCAAGGTTAGGTAGGCACATTCCAACTTTGAAGTTTTTCCCCTAAAGTAGATCCCAAGAAGCCAGAATTCTCATGTTGATTTGTTGGCCACTTCTTCGGGATCTGGACTCCCCTGGGTTATAATTGTAGAGGATTTGATAGCTCCTAGCTATCATGATCATGCCATGGTCGAAATACACAGCATACAAGTTGGACCGAGCTGGATGTACCCAACAGTTTCGTTCTTAACGGATGGAACACTTCCTAAAGACAAAAGTGAGGTAGAAAAGATACAAAGAAAAGCTCCACAATATTAGCTTTTCGAATCATGGAGCAAACATTGTATAAGCACTCCTACTAAGGGCCATATTTATTATGCGTTTACCCCGAGGCAGTGGAGCCTTTATTGGAAGAGTTACATGAGGAAATCTATGGCATCCATACCAGAGGAAGGTCCTTATCACATAAAGCCCTCACCCAAGGGTATTGGTGGCCTAGCATGCAAAGGGCTACTCAAGACAATGTTAAAAAATGTGACCAGTGTCAAAGATACGCCCCGAATATCCATCAACCAGGAGGAATCTTGAACCCTCTCTCTAGCCCCTGGTCGTTTGCTTAGTGGGGCTTGGATATAGATGGGCCTTTCTCGAAGGCAGCTAGAAACCGAAGATGGCTTTTCGTTAGAACATATTACTTCACAAAATAGGTTGAAGTTAAGCCCTTTTCTAACATCAGAGATTCAAATGCTAAGAGATTTGTCTGGAGGAATTTCATTACTAGGTTTGGAATCCCTAATATGTTGATATCAAAAAATGGAATTCAATTTGATAGTAAAGCCTTCAGAAGATATTGCGAAGAGTTGGACATTAGAAACAGATACTTAACCCAGCCTACCTGTAGGGAAATGGGCAAGCTGAGGCTATCAATAAGGCCATAGTGAATGGACTAAAGAAAAGATTGGATGAGGCAGAAGGGAAGTGGGTTGACGAGTTGCCACATGTACTATGGAGTATGGACATATTGTACCACACTCCGAAGATCAACAGGGGAGACTCTGTTCTTAATGACCTATGGTTTTGAGGTAGTCATCCCCCTTGAAACTGGATTCCTGATGTTGAGAACGAGTCATTTTGATATTGAAAAGAATGGTGAGCTGCTCTTGGTGAGCTTAGACTTAGTTGATGAGAGAAGAGAGGTGGCTATGGTCCAATTGGCACACTATCAACAGAAGCACAAGCCGGGATACGATAAGGGAATCAAGGCAAGACCATTGGTCCCTGGAGACTTAATCCTGAGGAAGGTAATGGGTATTACAAGAAATCCATCATGAGGGAAGTTGGGACCTAACTGGGAAGGACCCTATTGCACCACTTCAGCAGCTGGAATAGAGGCTTATTACCTAGAGGATCTATATGAAAACATTGTGCTACGACTGTGGAATGTAAATAATCTTTGAAGATATTATTACTAATGAAAGGCTTTACGACGATCTTTTGATCTTTATATGGTTATTGAGTTTCTTCTCTCAGTTGATGTTTATGTGATTTACTGCTTGTTAATTAACTAAGTGTTAAACAGAACCTTGGCCATGTTTGACTCCTCAGGTCATTGGCCTTGGGTAAATTAACTCTTATTTGAAATTGGTTTAGTGTTAAATAGAACATTGGCCATGTTCGACTCCTCGAGTCACAGGACTTGGGTAAATTATCACTTATTTGAAATTGGTTAAGTGTTAAATAAAAAACTCAGCCATGTTCAACTACTCAGGTCATTGGCCTTGGGTAAATTAACTCTTATTTGAAATTGGTTAAGTGTTAAATAGAATCTCGGCCATGTTTGACTCTTTAGGTCACAGGTTTTGGATAAATTAACTCTTACTTGAAATTGGTTAAGTGTTGAACAGGAACTTAGTTATATTCGGTTCCTCAAGCCGCATGACTAGAATAAGCTGTCTTAAAAAAAAAAAAAAAAAAAAATAATCTATATGCAATGGCATGGCAAAAAGTAAGTGCATAAGTAAAACATGATTGTCATAAAAGTTTTTGATCTATTCATTCATGGTTGGAATTCTTCTTACAAAAAGGCATGGAGAGAAAAGAAGAAGAAAAAGAAAGAATAATTGCTAGGTCTAGCTTATTACAAAATTTGCCTAAGTCCCTAATTGACAAAACTATTCAATAGTTTTCTTCTCTTTCTCTTTGCCTTTACCCTTGGGTATGCACTTGCCTCGGCCTCTTCAGCTTCCAACTCCACTACTTGAATTGGGCCTTGTCTCTCTTTCTCTATAGAGGGTTTGGAAGGTGAAACTATTGAAGACTACAGTGTCGAGGGAGTAGAAGTAGAACCAAGCACTAGGGGAGTGAGGCTAGGAGTAATGCGATGTGCAGGGGGATAGTAAATACTAGAAGACCCCCTGAGGTCTGAATTGGCATCAACTCCCGCCACATTTAAAGCCTCCCCCCACACTTTGAGACAGAAGGCCTGAGCGATGTCCAGAAGCTGAGTAATCAGACTTTGGGCTGTCTTGTTCATGCCTGCGTTGTATGCAGCCTACTTAGCTTTTACCTTCCCGGTATCCTTACCTTCTAACTCCTTCAATTGGAGCTTGATTTGTTCTTTGGCCGAAGTTAACTGTGCTTTGATTTTCTTCAGTAAAACTCGTATCTCCTCGGCCTACCTCTCTGCCCTTCCCAAGGTAGCCTCAGCGCTTTTGCGCCCCGTTTCAACCTTAGCTTGGTGGACGAGAGAATCCTTATACTTCTTCTCTGCCTCTACCAAAGCCTTCTCCTAGGTTGCCAGTTTATTTTCCTCCTCTCAGGACTTAGAGAAAGCGTGGTCAACCTATTCCTCAGCCACAAAGGATGCTTGCACAGCCTGTAAAAACAAATATGCATGTTGAAGTCTTAACACTAAGGGTATGAATAAATCATATGGTAACTTAGGTATGAGAAGCAAAATTATTTTGGCAAGGTCCCTCTTTAGTGAGAGGAGCACTTCACATTTCCTTATGTGCTTCAGCTTTTGCATGTCTAGGGGAAGAAGCAGGGCTTGTTCAAGGCACTCGAAAATTAATCTACCCTTTTAGGCATCCCTCAAAGTTGCCTCAGATGTGAGAGGGTATTTTGTGCTAAGCATGAAGGTAGGATTCTAGATGGTGGCCTGGTGCGCTGCTTCCCTTCAACGCTTTTACCAGACCCTTTAGAATGGCCTTTCTTTTGTTAAGCCTTCGTAACTCTAGGCTCCTTGGAAGGCGGTTGCTGAGTGGTCGGGGGTGTTTCCCTTTCCTCAGAGATCTCTTTCAAGGATGGCTTCCCTTTCTTCCTCTTCTTTTCAGCCGTTTCCAAAGCAGAGGGATGAGGTCGAACAAGAGTAGGTGGCCAAGGAGCAACCGGCACTACGGGGGCATTTCCCCCAATATGGGCAGTGAGCTGCGCAAAAAAGGTTGGGCGTTTTTTCCTCAAGCACCATCCTTTCAGGAATATCAGTGACCTCTTGGCTGGTGTTGACTTGAGCAGTGACATGAGGACGATGACTAGGCTCGGGAGATTCTTCAGTGTCAGCTCGGTAGAACACTTTAAAATCTTTCTCTATGTTAGCTTGGGTAGGTTCAAAGGATGGTTCTTTTAGCTCCTTGTTAGAGGGGATCATCTCCTTGTGGGAGTAGAAGAGCTTAGCTATAAGTTGAGCAGCTAGTCCAACGTCTTAGGTGCTTGGTGGAGGAGGTCTGGTCAGAAACTCGGGGACAACTATGTCAATTAATACAAGCCTCAGATCTTTGGCTTTGATCACATGTTTAGGGGAAATGAGCTTTAATCCAAGGATCGCGTGAACCGCCCAAAGTTGCCCATCTCGGTGGAGAAAAATCTTGGATTGCAAAATCCTATTGAGGTTTGCAAAATTCACCAAGTGACGATTTGGAGCAGTATGGAACTCGTCTGTAAAAGAAACAGAGAAAGGAAACTAGTTAGACAAGAATTGAAAGTAAAAGAAACTAGAAGGAGAGAGGGTACTCCAGTTACTCTAAGTCCTCAGGCACCCCATTTGGCTCCCCATCTTGGGTAGGACAATGCAAACCATTGTGCCATTCACCCGAGACGACAAGGAAGTCTTCGTCTATACCCTTATTGGAATCAGGAATACAAGAAATCAATCTAACGGGGGGAACTCTACAGTTAAAATAGTAACCTGTTTCCTTCCCCTTTTAGCAATTGTAAACCCTATTCACGTCATGCCAGGTGAGATTGGTCCCCATCTTTCAGTTTAACATATCCACACTAAAAAGGACCTTAAAAAGGTTGGAAGAGCATTGGGTAGGGGAAAACCTAAAATTAATAAGGAAATCCCTAGTTACTCTACCCATGGGAATCTCCATACCGCCTTCAATAAGACAGTTGTAGGGATAACAACTACCTTGGTGGGTTTCTTCACGAGCCACTCTCCTAACTCATAATGTTGTAGTTCTACGTTTTTAGGGATTCTATACTTTGCCCTAAAAGCAACCATACGCTAAGGAGTAATAGCTAACTTGGCAAACCTACCCATGTAATCCTATTAGATAAAACAAGAAGCAAAAAAGAAAAAGAGTTCCTTTTATAACAATGGGCGTAGGGCCAGAGGAACTTACGAGCTTTAAAAGAAGGTCTCCTCAAATTGTTGCTTCGAAGGAAAATTATAAAGAGTGTGTAAATAGGAAAAGAACTCCCATTCCCCATTTTATAGGGATGGGAAATGAGCGGTAACTTTCCCGCTTATTAATTTCAAGAAATTTGGGTCATTGATCATCATCGCACTGTAGAACATGGGGGACAAGCAGCCGTCTGAGGCACTAATTCTAGTGACGTGGATACTGAAGCGTTAAGAGTATTCATAAGACAGGTGAAACGACGTCCCCGTATGGGAACACGTTTAGCATGAGACAGCTCTCCCACCATCTACTAAAACCTCGCTCTCGGAATGTCTCCCTAGAGTAAGGTTTTAGAGGGCTATTGAGAGGGAACCGAGGACGAAAGAGCCTAATCCAAGGATGATATTATCCAATTCAAGCAAAGAAAGATAGGCAAACTCTAAGGACTGCGCTCACTCGAGGAAAGCAAGAGAGCTGAAGGATGACTGGTACCCCATTGAAGCCTAAGGATAAGGGAAATGATAGCAACAGGAGATAATGGGATCTGTAAGGGTGGTGAGAGGAAGTTTCTTGAAGAAGACACCTCCTACCTCTGCATTTAATGCTTTGCACCAACCTAATCAGCTACGTTAATGAGGAAATAACCCCTGAACAGCAACATTACATCTAGCAACTCTCTCTACCACCTCCAGAAGGGTCTTGATGGGACAAGTATCCTAAAGGATCACTTGAAGCGTATAGGTGGAGGGCTAGGATGTTAGGGAAGTGACTATAAAAGAGAGGGAACCCCCAAGAAAAGGGGGATGAACAATTTCCAAGAAAAGAGAAACAAGAGAGAGAACTAAGGATTACCTTGTAAAGGGACTTGAGCTTAACTTATTAATAAGAGATTTTTACTCAGATTTGCCCGAGGAGGATATTACCTTCATCTATTGTTCTGAATACATTAATCTATTTCTTTGGATTCAATAGTCTTAGAGTTGGACCTATCTTTATATTGCACTTGAGTTTAAAATCCATTCTCTTAAAAGTTTATTGTTTGGGGCAAGATTTGTAGGAGAAGGCACCACTATTCTTAGTGTGTATATATGTGTTTGTGTGTGATTATAATACATCAACCATTTTTTCAAATAATGGATTTGTTTGATTTGTTAGTAAAATTTTCGTTTTGGAAAGGTGGCCATTGACCACAAATATAGGCGCTATGTGCATGGCCACTTTAAATATTACATTTTTTTGGCGCCAGAATTGTTTTTTATTTATTTTATTTTAATTTTTTTTGGGGAGTTATGACTTATGAATATTTTGAACCAAATATTTCAAATATTAGCTATTAATATAATATTAAAAATTTCAAAGTCCCTGGGGGCCGTGATGTATCCCTGGTCTATTCTTCGTTCCGCCATTTGCTCACATACGGTACAGTAAGTATTGATAGCTCAGGAGAAAATATTAGATCAACTTCTTAAGCTCAATTTTATTCCCATTCTAGTATGTTATATCTGTGGTCATGACAAAATGTAAAAAGACGTTCTGAAGTTTCGTTCAAATCAAATAGACCTCGTATATTCTTATTTTAGTGTTATAAATCTTAGGATATATATCTTAAATAACAAAATTAATCCAAATTTAATAAAAGAAAATTTCAAATTAATATATTTTAAAATGTTAATTTGAAAAACACTCCGGTTATATATATATATATATGTGTGTGTGTGTTTGTATGTATTTATTTATTTATTCATTCGGGTTTGAGATTGATGGCCTTTGATTCTTTTATGTTAATATACATTGATTTTGGAATTATTAATTTTTTTTAACAATAATTAGGATATGTTGCTAATTTCGTAACTTGGATTTCCTCCTCTAGCACCTAAGTACTTTGTATATCAAGATGTGTCAATTAAGTTATAAGGCTTTTGACTAGGTAAATACTCAGAAGATAAATTGAGTGTTTGTTTTCTCGTTCTCCCATAATTGTGAATTTTTATTTTTAATTTAGACTAAAAAGGATTTCTCAATAGTTTGATATGCATCTTTGGTCCATTGCTCCTTGTTGGTGGAGTTTCAATTGATCTGCAACTATGTTTTGGTGTCGTTCTATGCTTAATTGTAATTTTTTTCTTTGTTCCTAATTGGTAAACTTTTGTGATGCTTCTTTTAAGATTCAATTTTAATATTTTAGCTATTAATATGCAATGGTGGTAAGATTCAAAATTTTATTCCTTTAGATTTCCTTCATTTTCTTATTAACCAAGCAAGATTTAGTCTCCTTTTTTTTTTATATAAAAAAATTCAATTCTAATTTTTTTTTTTTATAAATAAATTTAAAATAATTTTATTACATTTTATATTAAAAGGTTATTTTTTAATATTTTTAAATAATCAAGTGGCCACATGTAGTGTGCATGATAATATTTTTGATAATTCAATAGTTGGAGGTGAGGAGATTTGAATGCTAAATGTCTTCATTGGAAAAACTATTTAATGCTAGTTGAGCTATAAGCATAGTAGTCAAGGTAAGGATCCTACGTAGGGTTGATCAGTGAGAGGGTTTTGCAAATCAGATTGTAGGATTGGATCAAGAATCATAAAATTTTACTTTCCATATTTAAAAAAAAAACATAATGAAAAATCATCAGTAGTGATAATATATGTTAAAGAATAAATGTGATACAAATTACTCGTAAGTACTAACTACTTAGTACCAAATTATCAATACATGAATATATGACAAACTTCAAATTCCAAGTTACTTTGTCATTGGCTAACAAAAAGAAAATCATCTCAATTCTAAAGTTACAAAGATTTTGCAAATATTTCAATTGTATTAAGATAATGAGAAATGTGAAGCCCTTCAAAACCTATCACAACTTGATCAATAGGGCTGGACAATCCTAATCTCACCATAGGTGGACATAATTACAAATAATTATAATAACTTTAATAAATGTTGGCTCTGTTGCTTAGAGGCTATATGAACAGTCCTACACCAATCCAAATTGATTCTATGGGGTAAAATCACAAGGACTTTATAGGTCGTCAACTCATCATCACTAGAAGAGCTAGAACCATCAGCACCATCATCATCATCTCCACTAGAAAAGGACCCCTCAACAGGCTCGAGTGAAGGTGAGGGCGCGAAACCACCAAGGCGAGATTGGTGGCGAGCAATGCGACCGATTTTGGTGTTCATCTAACACATCTCATTAGATAGATGACCTAGATGACTACCAAAATCAGCACGCATGTGCTGAAGCTGATCCATGATGTCAGTGAGGGAGACATCTACCCTAGAGGAGGAAGAAGGGGCAAATGAAGAAGAGGGTCAAGGGGTAAGGGCTGCATTTGTTGTCTCTACACGAGGCCGCTTTGCAGCCAACTGCGTTGCACTCTTTTGGATAGACTCCTTGCTAATGGCACCCATGACATGGATGAGAGAAGAGGGAGGAATGGTGACATGCAAGTGTGTGAGGATGCGTGTGATAGTTGAAGGAAAGATGAGCTTATCACGTGTAGCAATGTCTCAATAGCAATCTATCATAGATGCTATCATGTGTGATGGAAAATCTATAGAGAGATCCTCCATGAGAGAAAGAAGGAAACAAGCACGAGACTCGATGATAGTGTTATAGTGTGACCGTGGAGTGAGTACAAAGGTCATCACCATATTAAGGATTCGTGGACCCTTAGCAAGCTTGGTTGTGTTGAAATTTAAGGTAACTCCCCAGAACATGTCATTCTCACAAAATAGTGAGGTCAACTCTTCTCTAGAGATAAAAGAGAGATGCTAATGACTAGGGTAATCCGAATGATCCACCCTAGGGACACATAGCACCTTGGAAATGAGCACCAAGGTAACTATGAGATGTGTTCCTAGGAATATCATAGTAAACCTCGGTACAGAGGTATCGATGGCATGCATGTTGGAGTAAAACTCTTGTATAAACACGTTGGGAGACCTCGATGGTTTCTCAAATAGAGAAACCCATGCCCGAGAGCTAAACGCACCGGATAGAGGAGTGTCTGGAAAGTCAGACAGAATGACCTAGAGTTTTGAATGAATCGCCCAGTTAGAAAATTTCTTAAAGAAGTAATCTCATGCCTTCTCATTACAGAACCGAACAAAATTAGGAGGGAAGGGAGCAGAAGAAGAGGAAGAGGAGGAGGAACCACGTTGTCTTATTGGGTTCTTAGAAGGGACAGAGTTTTTAGGTGCCATGAGAAGGAGACTAAATGAGAAAGAGAGAAGAGAAGCAGAGAACACAACAGGAACATAAAGCATAAGAAAGAAGAAAAAGATGACATGCAATGCATGATAATGCATGAACATGTTATGTGCTAAAGAAATTGCATCATAGGCAAAAACCCAATCCAATCTAACACATTGTATAATTAGTCACACAATCCTAGAATGTACGAAACATTATTATAATGAACATAGAATGCAATGCATGAACATGTGAGATCGTATTAACAAAACCCAACCCCAAAATTTTCATAAAACTCAAAAATCCCAAATTTTCCTAAAACTAAAACTTAGGTCACAAAATGCATGAAATGCATGAGGAAGGAGAAAAGGAAAGTTTTAGAGCACTTACCAAGGGATTGAGGCATGGATTAGGCCGAAGTCTTGGGTGGGAGAAGGTTTATGGTGAAAAGAAAATGTTTGGATTAAGAGAGAAGAGAGAGAGATCGAGATATTTGAGTTTGAGCAAAACTGGGTTGGACCTCAAATATATATATATAGAAAATGCAGCTTGATAGATCACGAAGGTATCAAGCTACTATTAAGAGGCTTGAAAGAGAGTTTTCAAGGAAGAGAAGCAACACAAGATGAAAGCAAAAAAGATAGACACCAAAACAAGCAATCAAAGAGCATGTTAAGCATAAAAACACATCCACAACTCTAGATGCAAAGCATTCCTAGATCAAAAGCACATTAAACAAGTCTAACCTAATTTTGTTGCAAAAACATATTTAGACAGTATAGAGAGCATATACTACCACATGTATCCCTTATGATGGCCAAATCACATTGTACTTATACAATAGTATCAAGAGTATGTGTGTTGTGTGTGAAACTATTGCAAGAGACCATAAGTAAATCATTATATGAAAAGTAATGATATAGGAGGATCAAATATATTTACACACAATCATAACTGTTTGATGGGGACTATCACGTTCGAGGTACATCATATAACTCCCACATCTCCTAGAAACATGCTTGCAACCATATTGAAAGCATTTTGATTCTTTTTGCTTTCATGTTCTTTGCATATTTTTCTTTTAAGCATATCATGTATTAGCATATAGGAGAGAGAAAAGAAATTACCCAATTATGTAAGTTGAACATCCTAATTTTGCTGTGCAAGTGCTACACCTTACCGAGCACGGCTTTTATGAATTGCACACAGATATTTTATGATTGACAAGTTTTAGTGGTGAAATGGTTATTTATGCCTTTCTCTTAGGATTTTCTAATCATTCAAGCCAAAAAGAGTGATTTAAGATATGAAAGATAAGAGATCAACCAAATCATACAAATCACATAAAAGAGCCACAAAGCTCACATTTCTTAGTTGTACATGAAGATGCTCATCTAAGCTACAGGTGATACAAAGTTGAGAAACTTTGTTTCAAAGGTCATCCAAGGTACAGAAGTACCAATACACACACACACACACATACACTATTTTTGTATTTTCTGATTTTTTGTCTTTTTTTATTTTTTTTATTAAAAATAGCTTGAAACAAAACAAGGACAAAAAAAAAATCAAACAAATCATCAAAACTAGATTGATTCAAACCATAACACAAACCATGGAAAAGATCAGAAAAGTGAAGGAATCACTTGAAATCTTTTTCCTTCCTGATGGGAGACCTAGACGGGGATCATTTCTTTTGCATGAACCTTTGTTCAGATGGATAAGGAGGAGAGTTGAAACCATTGAAGTTTGAGAGAAGCATGACTGCCTTAAGAAGTTCTCCAAGAGGGGCTAAAGAAAGATGGAGTTGATTTTGGTTCCCCATAGATGACACACTATTTTTTTGTTGAGTGGCTAACCACTTATAGCAATTTGGACGAGTGGGGCTTCCTTGGAAGAGACTTCTTATTGGTGGAGCGATGATTATTCTACTTAGTCTCTTTCTTACCAACCTTAGGGGGTGCTCTTAGAATGGATTTTTCCTTATCACTTTTATCCTCACTCATATTTTCAGTTTTAGGATTAATTACCTGAAAGTTATCATTATTAGTAGAGGGAACAAAAATAACTCTATTTAAAGCATTAGAAGAGGTATGACAAGAGGAGAGAGAATTATCATACTCGAGACCTGTTTTGTCGAATGCAGATTTCTGGAAGTTCAGCATTTCATCCAGCTTAGCACTTGAAGTCCATTCCAATTGTGCTCTTACCTAAAAGAGTTTAGCATCCAGTTTCTTGGTCTTTTTAACAAGAAGGTTGTTCTAAAATCTCAATGCTCCAATTGTTTAATTAGCTTCATCAACCTTGGTGGAGAGTTCCTCACGTTCCAACTCCACTTCACTAAGCTTTCTCGTAGCCAACTTGTAGAGCTTCTCATGCTTCTTAAATACCTTGTACAACTTAGTGTATGTAGTGTGGATGTCATCCTGGTCATCCATCTTCTCAAACTTTGATTCTATGAGCTCTTCTTCCTCATCAATTTGGTTTACTGCTTCCTCAGGGGACTTAATAGTGGCTGTGAAAGCACTCACTATCCTATCTTGGTCACTTTCATCAAAATTAGCTTCTAATTCTGTATCACTCAAGGTGGTAGCTAGGGCTTTGCTCTTTCCAATGGATTTGAGGTAAGTTGGACATTCTTGCTTCATGTGTCTATACCCTTGACATCTATAGCAATTAGGCCCAGAAGGAACACTGTTGCCTTGACCAACATCCTTGAATTCTCTCTTGCCTTTGTCTTAGGACTTGAATTGAGAGAATGTAAATGGTTTGCGATCCTTATCACCTCCTTTGACATTCACATTTTTTATAAACTTCTTGAATTGTCTAGTGATATAAGATTTTAGCTTAGTATCCTCATCTTTAGATGACTCATCGTTATCATCATTCTTAATATTCAGGGCCATGTTCTTGCCTTTGCTATCCTTGCCAACCCTAGTTCATAGGTTTGCAAGTTCCTGATTAGCTCTGTCAAAGGAATAGAGTCAAGATCCTTTGATTCTTCTATGGAAGTGATCTTGGCATGGAATCTTTCCAGAAGCGATCTAAGGATCTTCCTGACAATCTTGGTCTTTGGAATCTGTTCTCCAAGATTAAAGGCTGAATTCACTATGTCCTTAAGCTTGAATGACTCGTCCTTATCCATCCTTATTTCCTCAAAACTGGTAGTGAGCCTTTGGTGCTTGGAGTTTTTAATAGCTTCTGTGCCCTCGTAGGTATTCTGAAGAATAGTCTATGCTTCCTTCACATTCTCAGTCGAAGAGATCTTCTTGAATTCTTCATTGGTTATAGCATTAAACAGAACATTCTGCGCTCTATTGTTAAAATTTGCAGCTTTGATATTAGTATCATCTCACTTTGCTAGTAGCTCTTCAGGTTTCTCCTAACCTACTTCAACTGCAAGCCATACTTTCTCATCTAAAGATTGCAAAAAGGCTTTCATGCATACTTTCCAGTATGCGTAGTTAGTTCCATCAAATAAAAGAGGAATAATCAAGGATTGCCCATGATCCATAATAGCAGGGGTCAATGGATCACACAACAAAGATTAAAGCCTAATTAGAATGTACCCACTTTAATACCACTTGTTGGGTTAAGATAGCTTGACCTTGGTTAATTAATTCAATTACCCAAGTTGATTAAGTAGGTTCAAATTGCATGCAAATCTTGAAGGCACCAACAAATTATCAAATAAACTAAATGCAATGGAAAATAAATTTGACATAGTGATTTGTTGACAAATAGGGAAAGCCTCGCAATGTAAAAGCCCCACAGGTGATTTTATGGTCATTACTCCCAAAAAACCACTAGTCAACAACAAGCGGTTACAAGTATAAGGAATCTTACCAACTACCCTGGCTTATCCTGAAATACCAACTTACAGTTGAACCTTCGCTCCAATACCTAATTAGACTTGATCTTATAGTAGCCTTCTTTCCAATTTGTGACTAACCCTTTACACAGATCACAGTACATGACTAAATCCAGTAACTTGAACAAATGTTGTTAGTTGCAAAGTTCTTTACTTCATTAATAATGAAGATCTGGAAGCACTTGTTTACAAAACCCTATGGCATACAAATGTATTAGCTTCTCACAGAGAAAATAAATTTCTTGGTCTTTGTTTTGGTATATGACATCATTTAAAATAAGCCTTATATATGTCTAGGGTTGTGAAAAAAGAAACTCTAAACAAATCCAAAAGCCTGGGCTAAAATTCAAATATTAAAAACTAAAAATCGTAGTTCTTGATAGATCGAGCTGCTATCGAGTTTCATATTAAGTCTCGATAGTAGGTATTTGTCGAGATATCTGTCGAGACTTAATGAACAACTTTTATTCACTTGTTTCTTGGATCAATCTTCATGTATTTAATACTTGACTTGAAAAACATGTTTTTTGAAGTATAAAACCCATCTTAGATCTACCCAATTACAAATAAAGTAGATTTTGTCAAAGGATTACCCAATTACAAAATATATGGCCGTAACAATGTCCTAGATTGATATTAAATAAGTTGATTATGTGTTGGTGGTTGTGTGCTAATTCTTATATCGGATATATAATGGGTTGATCTACATATATAAAAAAACTATAAGGAGTCTCAATTGTGATTAAATTAATTCTTTTGACATATAGCGTGGATACAATGAGTACTCTTTTTTAAGTCGTTACATAGTAACTCACTTTTACAACAAAGAGAACTTAGCTAGAATCCACTAGGAAAGAAGCGTGAATCCACAAGTTGAATAGAGAAATTTTGAAATAGTCAACTTTTGTTTTTGTTTCTTTTTTTTTTCTTTTCTTTTTATAATTCTGAAATAATCAACTTAGGTCAAAGGTCTATATCTTTATATATATTCCCAAGTCATCGTACCATAACATGGAAACAAAAATCAAATCTTACCTAAATGAAGTTAAAATCTCCTGAAGTATAAAAAATCAAATCTCACCTAAATAAAGTTAAAATCTCCTAAAATATAAAAAATCAAATCTCACCTAAATAAAGTTAAAATCTCTTTAAGTATAAAAATCAAATCTCACCTAAATAAAATTAAAATCTCCTGAAGTATTAGAGCCCGTTTGGATGAGTGCAATTTTGGATCATATCACTCAGTTTTCATAACTGAGTTCTCAAAACATGTGGATCCCACAAAAAATTTTTGTGTTTGGCTTGATTTTCAACCCTTGTTTCCATCACTCAAAACTCAAAATTTTGAGTTAGCGTGATGGAAACAAGAAATATGCTCCGGGTGTTTTCAAAAATTGAGATAGGAAACTCAGTGGCACCAACGTAAATATAAGGACTTTTTGGAGCCCATAAATTGTGTGTTGTCATGTCAGTTTAGAAACCATGTGATGTTACCATTGCAAATTTAGGCGAAGACCATTTCTCACTTCCCTCAAAATATTTTAGCCAAAAATTTCCCTCTTTCTCACTTCCCTCTCTCCGTTTTCTCTCACATTTCATCTACTCCATCAAATCTCGGCCTCTAGCGATCTAAACCGAAGCACGAAACCCAGCGGATATCTCTACATTAGAATTGGAACTGGAATAGCAAGTTAGAGCTCTGTCCGTTGCAAAAACCATTTGAAGTCATTCTGTGATCCTCTCCCAAGTGCAGTGTATATCTCTATCTCCCCTCCATTGTCTACGACCATTGTCTATGACCATTGTATGATTTGGGCATTGTGGTATAATTTTTGTTTTATTGATTTTTGCCCACAGGTATTGGTGTGTGTGTTGAAGTGGGTTTTTCTCCATGGACTCATCTTCGACCTTTCTTTCTTTCTTTTTATAATTTCTATTTTATTGATCTATACTTGGGTCTTTCTTTTCATTATTTGTGTTTAATTGAAGTGGGTCTTACTTTCTTTCTTGTGGTATGAAATTGCATGTAAGAAATAGTAGAGTATAGACCTTTTGGGTCTTGAATTTATGTGACCCATGTGTTTAATTGATGAACTGAAATTGCCATTTGTTTATATCAAATTTCCATTTGTTTAATTTATTTTCCTGCCTTTTGAGATTCTTTCATCATCTACAACAAATAAGATATCATGGCTATGGTTCAGTGGAAATATAAGGACTTAATTATATACACAAGGCTTACAGCCCTTCCTTCCAATTAGATTCCATAGATTTCATTGCTACTCCATTGCTTTTGGTTTTCCATAGTTCCACTTGACCAACATTTCTATGTATATACAAATAGATTCCATAGGGAGGAGTATGTTGAATAGATATAACTCAGCACAAGACTTAGAGCAGAACATTTTAAGTATAGGGCATATATGCTTTTGTTGAACATGATTTGATGATACTGAGTTCTATTACCTACTTAGAGAAACTATGATTTGTAATGTTAACTTGTTTCTTTACTAACCATATAAATATTGGAATAAGAAATGGAATTCATTAACCTTCAAAATGGATGATCTTTGAACTTTGTTCACTGAGTTGTTGGCTCATTGTTGGATTCAGATATGCTTTAGTGCTTGAATTCACGTTGTGCAATTCAAAACTTAATTGAACAAGCTCTTTGCTAAGCTTAAAGCTAGTATTACTCGTAATGCATGTGCAAGATGAATTCACATATCCAAATGACTTTATGCTCAATTGGATAAAAGTTTCAAATCTACAGTTCAATATCATAAAGGCATCATTAGGATAAATATTATCTTCCTTAGCACTCTACTTGGACAGCCTCAAGCTTAATTAGTGGAGCAAATACATTTTGACACTGCAAAAGAAAGGTAATACAGTTAATGTAATTACTTGCTCTATGTGAAAATCTGCAGGAAAATAAACTCAAATCAGTCCAACTTATATATCTATCCTTGCATATCCTGTGTTTATTTAGGTAGGAATGAAAATCATTTATCAAAAAAGAATTAAGAAATGAAATCTTCAGTAAAATACTATTTGGGTTCCTCTTCCAATAGAAATGAATTGGCCAATTCATAGAACTATATATATATATATATATTAACATCTTTACAATTGTGTTGGGATATTTGTATTAGATGGCATATGAATCTCAAAATGCTGACAACAAAATGTGGCCTCCCTACATTGAAAAAATCTTCATTGACATTATGGTGGATGAACAACAAAAGGGGAATATGAAACATGGTATTTTTAAGGCTCCAACTTGGCTATCAATTACGAATGCCCTAAATGAGAAAACGGGGAAGAGTTTGAGCCATAAGCAGGTGATTCAAAAGCATAATAGGCTTTGGCAAAGACAGAGAAAGTGGAGCCAACTTTTGAGCCATAGCAGGTTGGGGTGAGATGAGACAACCCAAATGGTTACTGCTTCTGAGGAGATGTGCGCATGTGGCTGCAGTATGTTATATTTAATACCCTAATTCCTTGGTAAAATGTTCGTAATTTTCTATTTTGTATTAGTATGATTTTGATGTACATCTTGTCATTTCAGGCTGATCCTAAAGCAAATGTATTACGGAAGAGTGGATGTCCTAGCTATGACAAACTATGGCAATTGTTTGGCCTTAATGCTGCAACTGGTGCCATTCAAATTTCATCAAACACACCAGCCCCTGATAGTGATGAAGAGCGCGCCCTAGAGGAGGAAATTTCTAGTTGGGTAGTGATGATTGCTACAATCCTGACATGGAGGGCATAACCCAAGATGATCCCCTTGCTACGGAGCAAACCCAACGTGCGGACAAACATCCCATTGAAGAGCCTACTGGCAATGGGAAGAAGGTTGCCAAGAAAGAGGATAGGGTTAGTGACAAGACCATTGCTTTTCAAGAGTACACTGCGTTAGCAAGGGAACATTTTAACAAGAAAAAGGGTAAGTCTATGGGTAGCTCCGAGCATGTTGCTCAATCTACTTGTGGTGGCGATCCTTGCTCCCTTGGGAGGGCTTTAGAGGTGCTAAACTAGTATGATGATCTTGATGATGATACCTATATTAACATCTTCGAGGTTCTCCAAAAACAAGAATACTTGAAACATTTTATACAAACAGTCTATAAAATCAATGACCAATACAATCTATACAAACATTCTATACAAGCATGAATAAAGCAATCCAAATCTACAGTAATAGGTTCTCCAATCAAATCGGGCTTACATAAATAGAGAGCCATACGATTATTATAATGTTTTCTCTAACTAAAAACTTCTTAATAAATATAAATAACTGCTGTCTTTGTCTACTAGCTTTTCTATCCAAAAATCAAATTCAAAAAAACTCTATACCAGATAGCAATAATATGACACAACAAAACAATGTCAATTATGTTACTTAGTGTGCGTTTGGATACCGTTTATTTTGATGAAAACAGAAATATATATATATATATATTGGTTACTGTTCATTAATGAAATCACTATTCATTGGCCTGTCAAGAGGTGCCGGACTTTAAAAAAAAAAAAAAGGCCCAAAAATGCAAATGCTCTGGCCGTGGACGCAACCCAAATAGGGCTTTAGTCTATGTCACATAGCCACTTAGTCCCACTTGAAAAGGGATGTAACCATCCATTGTAAAAGATGCCACAACTTACAACAAAGAAGCAAAGCAATTTGAATGCTCCATGGGAATGACATTACCATAAAGCCTGTCCTACAGAGGTAGTAAACAAGATTGGCACACACCAGCTGTTGTGCAATAGTACTCAATAGTTGAAGTCACTGGATCTAAATCCTACATTTTAAAAAATTTCCATGTTAAAGTCTATACAATCTAGAAGAAGAAAATAATTGTAATCCTTGAAAACCCAAATTGCAATTTATTAAGATTTTCACTCATAGATGAACATTATAGAATAATCATTCAAGAAATTCTTAGTGCTCAGTGCTTGAGGACCTCTTTGGTTGTTTTACATTTCATCCTCCATTCCTTAATTAGTGATCCTCCAATCCAAACCTCATAGTAGCCACAACCATGCCATTGTCAAATCCAATCACAATTGACCTACCAGTACACCCTGACCCAGAAGAATTTCCAAAACACAATTACCAGATTCAGCAATCCACACATCCACTCATATACATGATTTTGCTAATTGTTAATGTTAATTTCAGAAATTCAATTCAATTCAATTCAATTTAAAGACCCGGAATTGGATTTAATAGGTGATATAGAAACACAAAATCCTATAACTAATCCAAGTAGATATTTTAGTTAAAAACAGAAGACAACAAACAAAACTCAAAATTTAGCTTCAGTAACCAATTAGGTATGTCAATATATATATATATATATAACTATACTTTCTTTTTTCCTTTTTTGTTAGGGATAAAATTTTACACGAACTGAACTTATGTGATTTCTCTAATGACAAGCTTACCAATGTTTAACAGATTACTCAAATGCAGGACTTCAATTTTCCCAAACATACTACTTAATCAACTAGATACAGTTTTGAGCTATCTCAAATCAGATCGAAACAGAGAAGGGGAGACAAAGAGACGGAGCAAAGAGCGCCAGAGAAAAATACCTGGTTTGTGAGGCAAGAGGTGAGATGTGAGTGCAGAACATGGTGACTCAGTGGGAGAAGTAAAGAAGAAGATGGGCTTCCACAGTGACTCAGTGGGAGTAGTAAAGCAGAAGAAGATTTTTTGTTAATGAGACGCGGGTAGCAACAATAGGCAACACTGGGTAGTGTCAGTAGGTGGGGTCCACTTTTTTGGCAAAAAGTTGTAGAGATATGTGACTGAGTTATGAGTCCAAACAGGTGTTTTGCAGTTTTTGAGTGAATGTGAGATTTGAATAGTGAATTATGAGTTTTGGGTTTAAGTTATGAGTTTTGAAAACTGAGTTATGAAAACTCAGCTATCTCTAAACTAAACGGGCCCTTATTTTCTAAAAATAACGAAGTCTATTCTTAAGTTATGCTTCACCAAAATCAAGAAAAGAATACCCCCTATCCAGTTTACAAGGTATTATACAAGATGTTAAGTACATGCGTAAACAACTATGCGACTATGTCTTTCATCAATGCAGTTGCTCACGATCACGCTTTTGCCAAAAAAGCAATTGAAGTAGTTGATTTCAGTGTGTACATAGAATCAGCCCACGAGAACTTTGAATGTATTCTTGCTGCTAATGCAATTTAGTCTTTCATTAATAAAATTTAATTCTTGATTCTAAAAAAAAAAAAAGAAAACAAAAAACAAAGAAAAGAATAATTATGTTGATTCTCATGTGACTAACCCTAAGCTCATTGGTTATACTTTCCCAAAATTCCCACATCACTTGTCCCACATTAAAAAGTGACAGTCACTGTCGAATCAAGATAGGGAATTGGTGAATAGTACAATTCTATTGTGTTGGAGATGACACTGTCGGAAATTTGACCACAACAATTTTTCAAGTCTTTCAAGGCATCCTCCTGTAGTTTGATGGAACAAATATATTTTAAAAGAAAACCAAATTCGCATTGTTTATATGTTTTCTTGAATTTCATCAAAACGAAGCTAGCTGCTTATTTTTTTATTTTATTGACCGCAGCACAAAATTACAAGGAATTGCCTACATCTTTGTTAGCATGATTATTCCATTGGGGATTTCATACAATAAAACAAACATTTAAAAGAATTAAATGGTGGATTTTTTTGCTTCCACCTCAATATTACAAGTTACAACTTTTTCTACAACACCAATGAAAGAATTCACTTTTTTTTTTTTTTTTTAATATCAATTGGACTTTGCAGCATGTCCATGAGGAGTCCTAGTTTCACGAAGCCGCTTCTCTTCGGAGAGTAGTTTTGCGAACCTGCAAGAACATATATATGTTTTTATTAGACTAACATGATAACGAAGCAGAACTTACTACACAAATTGTTAGAAGTTAAATATTTGTTTGATTTGTACCTTTTGAGAGCCTCTTCATTACTTTCTTCACTCGTTGGCTCAAAAAGGCCTGTGTCCAAATTCACCCTAGAAACTTGTTTCTTCAACAGTCCTTCGCCAACCTTCACAAGATCGTCCAAATTTTTCTTTGTGGCTTTATCCACAGAAGTAACATCCCCACTTAGCGTGTCATCCTGAAATTAGTGGTAGCGAAGAAAAGTTGAACAAAAGGCTCTTGAATTATTTTATTGTAATGATATTCTTGAATGTAAAAATGGGCATGAATTATATTATTACCTGAATCCGAAGGTAGCTTTTCTCTGAATGAAGGGCTTGGAAAACTACAGAATTGTGTACATCAACCATATCGGCACTTGCTTGCGTAAATATATCAACTATAGGAGTGGAACCACCGCTTGTTAACCAACTCAAAATACCCCACTTAGCTGCCTCATGTGCATCATATTTCTTTTCAGCTTTGGAAGATCCAGTTCCTAATGATATAACCAGAAACCTTCCATAGTCCATTGGTTTGATGGGGAAGTCAGGACTTCCTCTGATAACCTCTTTTGTTACTTCACCAATTGCAACTAAAGCCTAGAAATGCACAAATTTGTAAGTTAATCTACTAAAGAAAAAATAGATGTTTAAGTTTAATTTTTTAGGGTACGATATCAAATTAATTTTTATTTATACATACCGGATTATTTGCAGCAACTCCTCCATCAATAAGGTTAAATTCTCTCACTTTTCCATCCGCATCTTTGGTTTCAAAGTAATGAGCAGGAAGATAAGTTGGTGCAGCTGAGGTTGCAATGCATATGTCTGAGACTAAAGCATCTAAGCTTGGGTTTTTCTTCACCTGGTGCAATTGAAAATTATTAGAATTCAGCTCCATCATCTCTAATCACTTATTTACAAGTGATCAACATTGTAATTTCACTTGGGATAAAAAAGATAGGAAGGTAAATTTAAAAAAGAGAAGAAGTTAAACCTCAAAGCTGGAGAAGATAGTTGGCTGGAGTCGCTTGATGTCAAATGTTGTGATGACAACATTCGTCAACGTCTGGTGCAATCTTGTGTTTCCAAGTTTTTCCTTGACAAGGCTATGTAGATACTTGCCATTGTATTTTGGCCCGGATAGAGCTTTTATTATCTTTGTAGTTTGAGGAAACAACGGGAAACTGTAATTTGAAAATGTGAGAGCATGTTAATAAATAAAACAATGGTACCTGGTTAATAAGAAAATAAGATACTTGTACACTATTTGTTTGGTATTGCCTTTTAACTTTTTAACTTATTTGTTTATATACAAAATTTTAAAACGTTACTTTTTAAAATACTATACTTTGACGTACTTTCACTAAATAAACACAAACTTTTATTAAAATTTTACATCCATAGACATTTATTAATTAACGAGATTTTGATCTCATCGAACTCAATATATATAGTAAGTGTTACCTATTTTGTGGAAAAATTTTTGGACAGTTGTTTAGGTAGAAGTCCTTGATATCCTTGGCGGCATACAAGGGTCGGTTCTTTTCATTTGGGCTAGCCAGCATGGCAGTCACAAGACCACCTGTGCTTGTTCCTGCAATCACATCAAAATAATCTGCAATTCTTGCATCTTCACCATCTAGCTTCTGCATCATATCCAAACAATTTATAAGTACTCAATATATACTGAGTGATTACAACGATATAAATGAATGAAAATATTGAATTTTTTTTTAATATGAAAGTGAAGAGCAAGCTGGTTATAGTTCTCATTGATATAAATCTGTAATGTGCCCTACAAAGTGCACTTTGAACAGCTGTGATTTCTCATGGAAACATATGAGGCTAAATTATATTCTACCTGAAGCTCAGATTCTAAAAAACTAAGGATAACTCCAGGAATAACTCCTCTAATTCCACCTCCATCAATGCTGAGAACAGTTATTAGGTTTCCATAAGTAGGGGGCTGTAGGGCTAAACTTGTTGCTTCCATGGAGAATTAACTAAGGTATACTTAAAGAGAGATTTTTTGAGAGCCTTTGGGAGAAAATTTGAACCTTTAAGAGCCTTTGAATTAGGGTTCTGTGAACTTGATTTCAAATTGTCATAAGTTTGGGACGTATTTATAGACTCATTTCAAGTTTCAACCATGCATTTCATGGATCATCACGCCCTTGAAAATGTCAATGGATAAACACGCTTCAATGTTGACCCAATTGTACCATCTTGGGTAAGATTGTACAAGTTGGACTACTATAGCCGGGTAGCCTAGTCGTAAACTAGGTTAACAATTAATGGAAAAAGAATTCATATAAATTCAAATGTTACCTACCTTGGATATTGGCACAGAATTGGTCTCCCATCAGTTGGTTGGTCTCCCTTCAGTTGGCCATGGACACTGTTAGAATTGTAGGTGAGACCAGAAGAATTGTAGGTATGACTGATAGGTGAAAACACACAGACAAACGTGGGACTAGTTAGGCCTAACTGATGAGTAAGGACATGTAAGTACCTCATTCAAGCATTAGAAAAAATCAAATTATGGTTAAACACGTTAATTTTAATTTCGCAAAAGGCGGCCCTCAAGAAATCATTGCTAAATCATGGTCAAATCAGGCAACGAGACCTTGCAAAGGCGATTCTACATGTCGAATGCCAATTAATTATTCACGAGAAATTATAGAGAATTCTACAAAGGTACTGGAATCATAGTTGCAGGTAACCTCAAGTACATGGTAAACAATTAGAAAAGAAGAAGTTAATCATGATTTGATTAACTTCAGGCCTTATGCTACTCTGAGGAAATATAAGTAAAAAAAGAGAGAGAGAGAGAGAGAGAGAAGTTCATCACGTTTTTCAGGCCTTATGAATTTCATTTTAAAATAAGAAGAAATGGTCTATTTTGTGGATTTCTGACTGCAAAGTCAATAAGTTAACTAAACATTAACATTTTAGTTACTCTATCCGAAAGGTGAAATTCTGGTTGATTCTCTCCGTTGTACATGTGTTATAGCATATACTCTAGGTAGGTGAAACTAGAGTAAATTAGTAAAAGCCACATCTGTGAAAGAGCTTGTTTATATTGCAGTGACAGAAAACAATGCCAAGTGGAACAAAAATGACATCAAAACCTTAAAAAACAAAAAGACAGGCATCAATATGTGCATATGCATATTGCAAACAATTTAACTGGTTCTTAAGCCAAACACTACTTTTTCTTAAGTTACAGAATTTAAAGAAATGACTGAGGAACAGCACACAGTATAGAAAAAATAGCTCGAGAAAAAGTCAAACCAGCAAACAATGGCATCAGTATGAGCATATTTATGATTCACATTACTTGTCAAGGCAGCAAAGTATGAGTAATAGCACAACAACAAAAGCATGCCACATTTAGAGAAGACTCATCAGCATTCTCCAACAATTAATATATGAATAGGACAACGAAATTGAATTTCAATTCATGAACTTGCGTCCTTCGTATATATAAAATTTTAAAACCCGTACTACATAAAATTTTAGTAATTTATTTGGTCAATCATTAATCCTTCTTACTTTCTATGTTGCGCGTGCAATTATGGCCACAATATATGTTTCAAAGGGTAAGAAAGTATCAAAATCCTCTTGAGAATATAATATACTTTGTTAGAAGTTATTCCAAAGAGATATGTATATATATATATATATATAACTGAGCCATAGAAACCTTGGCCCATGAAATGGTGAGGCTCCATTTATCATGCATACACTTCATATGAATGATTCTTCTTGGTTTCAGATATTAATTTTTCATTGGTTCAAACACGTGTGTTTGTGTGTGTGTGTGTGTGTGTATATATAGGTATAACCAGGAATTCTATTAGTGAAAATTAAAACGGATTTTTCTCATAATGGTCATACTAACAACAGATGAACCTCGGGTCGCTATCATGGGAAGCCATACAAGTTTAAACCATTAGATAATCCACTGAACCATGCAAATAGCCAATAATGTAACTTGCAGCACGAGCAGCAGAAGTAGTTAATTTCTGCTGTGTTAAAACATGTTTTTCTTGGTTATGGAATATTTGGCTGCACCTCACAATTAAGAGCTCCTAACTCATAATGTTGTAGTTCTACGTTTTCAGGGATTCTATTCTTTGCCCTAAAGGCGACCATACGCTAAGGAGTAATAGCTAACTTGGCAAACCTGCCCATGTAATCCTATTAGATAAAACAAGAAGCAAAAAAGAAAAAGAGTTCCTTTTATAACAATGGGCATAGGGCCAGAGGAACTTACGAGCTTTAAAAGAAGGTCTCCTCAGATTGTTGCTTCGAAGGAAAATTATAAAGAGTGTGTAAATAGGAAAAGAACTCCCATTCCCCATTTTATAGGGATGGGAAATGAGCGGTAAATTTCCCGCTTATTAATTTCAAGAAATTTGGGTCATTGATCATCATCGCACTGTAGAACATGGGGGACAAGCAGTCGTCTGAGGCACTAATTCCAATGACGTGGATACTGAAGCGTTAAGAGTATTCATAAGACAGGTGAAACGACGTCCCCGTATGGGAACACGTTTAGCACGAGACAGCTCTCCCACCTTCTACTAAAACCTCGCTCTCGGAATGTCTCCCTAGAGTAAGGTTTTAGAGGGCTATTGAGAGGGAACCGAGGACGAAAGAGCCTAATCCAAGGATGAAATTATCCAATTCAAGCAAAGAAAGATAGGCAAACTCTAAGGACTGCGCTCACTCGAGGAAAGCAAGAGAGCTAAAGGATGTCTGGTACCCCATTGAAGCCTAAGGATAAGGGAAATGATAGCAACAGGAGATAATGGGATCTGTGAGGGTGGTGAGAGGAAGTTTCTTGAAGAAGACACCTCCTACCTCTGCATTTAATACTTTGCACCAACTTAATCAGCTACATTAATGAGGAAATAACCCCTGAACAGCAACATCACATCTAGCAACTCTCTCTACCACCTCCAGAAGGGTCTTGATGGGACAAGTATCCTAAAGGATCACTTGAAGCGTATAGGTGGAGGGCTAGGATGTTAGGGAAGTGACTATAAAAGAGAGGGAACCCCCAAGAAAAGGGGGATGAACAATTTCCAAGAAAAGAGAAACAAGAGAGAGAACTAAGGATTACCTTGTAAAGGGACTTGAGCTTAACTTATTAATAAGAGATTTTTCCTCAGATTTGCCCAAGGAGGATATTACCTTCATCTATTGTTCTGAATACATTAATCTATTTCTTTGGATTCAACAATCTTAGAGCTGGACCTATCTTTATATTGCACTTGAGTTTAAAATCCATTCTCTTAAAAGTTTATTGTTTGGGGCAAGATTTGTAGGAGAAGGCACCACTATTCTTAGTGGGCTTGAGCCTTTCTTTTGCCGCCCTTACAGAAGGTGTGTATATATATGTGTTTGTGTGTGATTATAATACATCAACCATTTTTTCAAATAATGGATTTGTTTGATTTGTTAGTAAAATTTTCGTTTTGGAAAGGTGGCCATTGACCACAAATATAGGCGCTATGTGCATGGCCACTTTAAATATTACATTTTTTTGGCGCCAGAATTGTTTTTTATTTATTTTATTTTAATTTTTTTTGGGGAGTTATGACTTATGAATATTTTGAAACAAATATTTCAAATATTAGCTATTAGTATAATATTAAAAATTTCAAAGTCCCTGGGGGCCGTGATGTATCCCTGGTCTATTCTTCGTTCCGCCATTTGCTCACATACGGTACAGTAAGTATTGATAGCTCAGGAGAAAATATTAGATCAACTTCTTAAGCTCAATTTTATTCCCATTCTAGTATGTTATATCTGTGGTCATGACAAAATGTAAAAAGACGTTCTGAAGTTTCGTTCAAATCAAATAGACCTCGTATATTCTTATTTTAGTGTTATAAATCTTAGGATATATATCTTAAATAACAAAATTAATCCAAATTTAATAAAAGAAAATTTCAAATTAATATATTTTAAAATGTTAATTTGAAAAACACTCCGGTTATATATATATATATATGTGTGTGTGTGTTTGTATGTATTTATTTATTTATTCATTCGGGTTTGAGATTGATGGCCTTTGATTCTTTTATGTTAATATACATTGATTTTGGAATTATTAATTTTTTTTAACAATAATTAGGATATGTTGCTAATTTCGCAACTTGGATTTCCTCCTCTAGCACCTAAGTACTTTGTATATCAAGATGTGTCAATTAAGTTATAAGGCTTTTGACTAGGTAAATACTCAGAAGATAAATTGAGTGTTTGTTTTCTCGTTCTCCCATAATTGTGAATTTTTATTTTTAATTTAGACTAAAAAGGATTTCTCAATAGTTTGATATGCATCTTTGGTCCATTGCTCCTTGTTGGTGGAGTTTCAATTGATCTGCAACTATGTTTTGGTGTCGTTCTATGCTTAATTGTAATTTTTTTCTTTGTTCCTAATTGGTAAACTTTTGTGATGCTTCTTTTAAGATTCAATTTTAATATTTTAGCTATTAATATGCAATGGTGGTAAGATTCAAAATTTTATTCCTTTAGATTTCCTTCATTTTCTTATTAACCAAGCAAGATTTAGTCTCCTTTTTTTTTTATATAAAAAAATTCAATTCTAATTTTTTTTTTTTATAAAATAAATTTAAAATAATTTTATTACATTTTATATTAAAAGGTTATTTTTTAATATTTTTAAATAATCAAGTGGCCACATGTAGTGTGCATGATAATATTTTTGATAATTCAATAGTTGGAGGTGAGGAGATTTGAATGCTAAATGTCTTCATTGGAAAAACTATTTAATGCTAGTTGAGCTATAAGCATAGTAGTCAAGGTAAGGATCCTACGTAGGGTTGATCAGTGAGAGGGTTTTGCAAATCAGATTGTAGGATTGGATCAAGAATCATAAAATTTTACTTTCCATATTTAAAAAAAAAACATAATGAAAAATCATCAGTAGTGATATATGTTAAAGAATAAATGTGATACAAATTACTCATAAGTACTAACTACTTAGTACCAAATTATCAATACATGAATATATGACAAACTTCAAATTCCAAGTTACTTTGTCATTGGCTAACAAAAAGAAAATCATCTCAATTCTAAAGTTACAAAGATTTTGCAAATATTTCAATTGTATTAAGATAATGAGAAATGTGAAGCCCTTCAAAACCCATCACAACTTGATCAATAGGGCTGGACAATCCTAATCTCACCATAGGTAGACATAATTACAAATAATTATAATAACTTTAATAGATGTTGGCTCTGTTGCTTAGAGGCTATATGAACAGTCCTACACCAATCCAAATTGATTCTATGGGGTAAAATCACGAGGACTTTATAGTGTAGGATCATAAGATCTTACATTTTATCATCCAAGATCGTGGTCCCATTTAGATCCTACCCTACTTTGATTTGGATCATTTTTATGGGGTAGAATTGTAGTACCTTTAGGATTCTAAGATCTAGGATAGCTGACAACCATGGCTACAAGGCTCTTGGTGCTCATGACAAATTTTTGTTACTTATAATTGACAAATGTGAGATAGAAGAAGAATTTTGGCAACAGATCAAAGGGCTTTGTACACTAAATTACGAATATTGAGGACCTACTTGAAATTACCTAAATCTTAATGAGTTTTAACTTTCACATATAGAAAATTCAAACTTAGGTTCTTCGTATAAGAAAAATTAGACAATTTCAAGACTTCTGGCTTTCTGTGGTATATTAACTTACTTTCATGTGTGTAGAATAAAAATTATAATTTGCAGAGTTGTAAGACTTGATAAAACTATAAATTGCCTTGCTAGTATGTTCCCCGTCAGTGTCGTTGGACGATGGATGTTTCTGTTTAAGAGACCAAATAATGAAAGACACTGGTTTGGGGCCTGCCAAGGACCTTCCGATGCTTAAGTTAGCTTAAAAATCTTTAGGAATCAACAATCTGTAGAGTAGTTTGTGCGTATTATAGAATCATGTGTACTTACTTGTTCCTTCTTGTTTATATAGCCTATTTGTAAGTAAATGCACAATCCGTTGGCTTTCTCTTGTGTTTCGCCTAAGCTGGAGGATTAAATGGCTTAGTTATGGTCATTTAATCCTATCACTTAATGTTTTTAACGGTCATGAAATGGCTAGAAGAGGACAACCGTAACAGCTCCATATCTGTTCTTCATTCGCCATTAAATGCAGAGTTTATGTCTGAGGTTAATGTGCTTACAATCGTCCATGTTAATGATGCCCCCTCGTGTGGATGATCATTAAACAGGCGACCATTTATCACTACTCTTCAGTTGCCCCCTTTATTCCTTTGTTGTCCTTGTTTTGGACGAGCATAGGAATACGAACGGTTTTGGCTGTTCAACTCTTTCTTCATTTCTCGAGATTCTCGTTCAATCACAATAAATGCGATGTGACTTCCCTATCAGATGATGGACACGTGTTCCTCTTTCATTCACCTCGCGTGTGAATTCTGTCTTGAATTTCCCGAGTCTTAATTTTTGCTTTTCCTTTTAAAGAAATCGTTCCTCTTCCTTTCTTCTTCACTGCCTTTGTGTTTGAAGTTTGAAGCTTTCATAAACTCCTAACAAACTCATCCTAGTAAGATTTCTTCACTCTAAATCTCTATTAATGGTTGATTTGGTTTTTCTTAGGCAACACACCCCTTCTGTTTCCTTCTTCTTCACTAGGCTAGGAGTTTTTCTTGAATATTCTGGTGGAAATTCCCCCAAGTAGGTTTACTTTTACCTCGTTATTTTTCTGCTTTTAGGTCTGTTTTAGTCACCCTTTATCCCTTAATCCGATGTTATCTAATTCAATATCACTTAGAGATGGCCATCGTAGAGGAGAGGGATTCTGAAGTTAGGTCTAGCGATCTTGAAACAGGTCTGTCTTCAAACAACGGGTCTAAGGAAAAGGATGTTGATACTACTGTGTCAAAGCTTTTACAACCCTTAAATCCTTCTTCTTCTTCCTCTTCATCCCCTTTTCACACCTTTTTTGAGTCTTGTTCCTTGAAAATGAAACAACTAAAATCCATAAGAAAAAGGTTTCAATTCCCACGTGTCATCGTTTTACCTTGTCCAAATGAGAAGGCTTGTGCTTTTGCCCACAGTGAGGTGTGCTTCTACAAAGCTGCCTTTTTGTGCGGCCTTCACTTTCTAGTCCATCCATTCATAATGTTGCTTCTCTCTTCCTTCAATATCACTCCTGGATAGCTTGTTCCAAATGGTTGGAGGATGATCATAAGTTGCATGTCAACTTGGGTGTTTGTCCATGAAGGGGACATGATATCCCTAAATGAATTTCTACATTTATACTGTCTAAAACCCCCTACCCATTACGGGTATTACGATCTTTTTCTCTGGAGTAGAAAATCTAGGATTGTCTTTGGACTCCTTTCTTCTTTTCATGATTGGAAATCACAATATTTCTTTGTTTCTGAATCTAGATGGGAAACCATGTCTGACAACCTATGGGGCGAAGTCCTGCAGTTACTACGGAAATGGGAAACCCCTTTTCCTTTTGATTGACGACTTTTATTTCATCCATGTGATCATTCTTTTGCTATTTGTTTTACAGTCTTCGAGTGTCCTGATTTTGAGAGTTGTTACCAAGGTCGGGTTCAGGTTGCCGTAGAATTTTATCATGAGATTGACGATTTTGAGGACTTGGTGGATCCTCGTCACTTGTACAATCATTGCCTTGGACCTGAACCCACATAATACGTGCTAAGGAAAATCCCTCGAGAAGAGAAAAGTATGTGTATTGCCTCCTTTCCTTTTTTTTTTTTTTTTTTTTACTAAGGAAAATCCCTCGAGAAGAGAAAAGTATGTGTATTGCCTCCTTTCTTTTTTTTTTTTTTTTTTTTACTCGTCTCAAGACTTATTGCTGATGGATTTAAAGATGAACGCAGCGGAAAATTAAGTTTAAAACGGATCTGCATCATTCGAAGTTGATAACATGCATTAAGTAAAATTTCAGAATTAGAGAACAAGTGAGCGTACCTTGAAGCGGTGAATTTCAAAACCCTGAGATTGAAGCACTTAGGAATACTTTTAGTCTTCACTCCAATTCCACTAACGCCCAAGAAGTGTGGACTCTCAATTGGTTACAAAGGGATAATCAAAAGAGTGACTTCCACTCTCATACACACCACCTTTCAATGATGTTTTTCTCTCATATAAAATTCTGTACGTTTTTCTCTTTTTATCTAACCAATTATCTAATTGGGCTGGCCTTTTGGGCCTTTCCAATTGGGCTTAAGTGTGTGGCTTGGAGTGGGACCAAAATGGACCAATAAGACACTAGCTCCAATAGGCCTTGGGCTTTTCTGTCAACTCTTGACAAGTCCAAAGTAACCATTAACTATATTTAATACCACTATATAAATATAGTTGCACTCTAGGCCTTACCTAGAAATTATATCCCAAGACTTTATTATATATGCAACACCTTCATAAAATATTCGTAGTAATACAAAGTCATTAATGTAGACTGCCACTTTGTAAATTACTACATCTTAATCCTTGAGTACCCGGTTTAATCCTTTAATGTTATTCATTATATTTTTATGAAATCCAATTCCATAAATATATACTTTAGTCTTACTAAAGTGGTTAGGCCTAACTCTTTGAATAACAAACTCATTAAACTTATCTCAAGAGAATACTTTATATCTCCGTTAAGAGACTATGAATTCTATATTGAGAATACATGTTCCATCAACACTAAATGTGGCTGCCCAACATACTAAGGTTTTGATCATTACTATAGATCTCATTCCCAATATATCAAAGCAACCTACACCTCATGATCAAGTCCATTATTCTCTCAGGATTAAGAGTTCATGCAAATACAAGTCGTAAGATTTATTATTCATATGACAGTCCTTAGGAAAATAATAAATCTCACAACGGTCTAGTTCAATATGTCTTAACTCTTAAAACATATTAACACATCAACCAGAAGTCTCCACTTCCATGATCAAGACAAATCATTGTTGTTGATATGTTATAGTCTTCGCAGATGAAATGCCCAATTTCATCACCGACTACGAACTATAATTCTGAGTTTACAAAGAACTTGTGATTTATATCTTTTGTGACTTTTTACATAAATCACATACTATGCATCTCATGGACCAAATGATAATGTCCAAATATTCATGTTATCATTACTTCAGATAACAATAAAACAAATTCATTAAGCACAATATTAAGTCATACATAATGTCAAACTTAATATCATACATAGCATCATACAATAGGATTTAAGGGCACTAATCCTAACAATTGCTTTCTTTAATATTGTTTTTGTAGGGATGGACACCAGATATAGTAAGGATAAATATGCTCATGTGAAGGGAATGAAGAATGAACCTTTGTCTTAACTGGCCACTGATACAAAGAAATGCAAATTGAACGAAAAGAAAAGTGAGACGATCATCTCTTCTTTTGTCCACACAATTCCTTGTTCTCCAACCCCTTCTCTTGAGATGATGATTGTCACGCCTCCAACTACTTGTTCCAAGGGTAAGAGTAAAATTGGAAAGACTGTTTGGGAGGATCGAGCTACAGCCCTTGGGCGAGCCCATAACGTAATTACAGATGAGGAGCTTAAGGGTCTGGCTTCCATCGCATCTCATGAACTAGTTAGTCATCAGATACATAAATTGGTGCAAGTATTTTACTTAATCGTTATATTGTCATTGAATTTTTTACCTCGACCATAGATTTGATTCTATACTTTTCTTTTAGGTACTTGGAGAATCAATGCATTTGACAATTGATTACTTGAGCAACGAGGAGAAGGTGGTGGTGGCCAACTCTAAGTTTGAATTTGTTGAGGCTGAAAGTTCGAGGTTGAGAAAGGACTTGATCAAGGCTATCGATCAAGCTACAAAAGCCAAGGAGAAAGTCAAGGAGCTCAGTAAGGCATTGAAAGTTGAAAAACTGCTTGTCGCACAGAAGGATGAAGAGATCCAAGTTGCTCTTCTAAAGACCGATAAGGAGCGTGAAAAAGTGATTGCCCAGTTTTTGAAGTCCACGACTCGGGCCCCATTCCCCAATCAGATATCAAATTGACTTAAGGATTGTTAAAAAAATCTATTTTTGAAAGTAAAATGACCAAAGTGGCCCTCAGCCCACGTATGTGGGTAGCAGCCTGCAGGCACACTCTTACGTATACGGCTAGGGTTTTAAAGACATAAAAAAGGCAAGTTTTTTACAATAATGGCTGAGGTTTGGAATGAATCCCACCTCATTTGGGAACCATTATAAACCCCATTTTTCCACTATATAAAGCCTTACATGGTATATTTTCAAAGGACAGAGAAATCCCACGAAAAAATACAAGATTCATTAGAAAATAGTGAATCAAAAGGGAGTTTTTCACAAAACACCCTCAAGTCAATTTTGTTTGATTGGAACCTTTTCTAGCCCCAATCCTTTTAGTTTAACGTTGCTAATCACTTTCTTATTGGTTTGTGAATAGATTTGACTAAGGGGAACAATCAAAATTGAGCTTGAAGAGCTTTTCTTTGAGGTATTAGTTCAAACTTTGCCTTTTCCTTTTCTTTTCTTTTTATGCTTTTAATTCTTCTGTTTGTCATGTTTTCTTGTTATAACATGTTTTGATATGCTTTTCTATTCTAAGTCTATGCTTTTATACGTTTAAAATGCATGTAGGGTGTTAAATTTAGTGTTTTAAACTTGGTTATGCTTTTAGGGTTTTCTGGGCAAGAAATTGCGTGTGCATAATCTTGCCCGTGAATGTAGGCTTAATTATGTGCATGCAAGCTTGTTCTTGCGTGCGCAAGCCACTGCCTAGAAACCCTAATTTTTATTTTGTGTATTTCATTTATGCTTTCACATGTTTGTTTGTTTAGCTTCTTTTCTCATGCCTTTATGCTTTCAATGTCTATGTTTCACTTGTTTAATTGCTTGTTTTGTCTCACATGTTAGTATTAGGGTTTATTTTGTATTTTCTTTGTTTCAATGCCATGATCATTCATTCACATGCTCATGCATGATGCCATAGGTGCTGAGTTGCTGCAAGATGAGTAAAGGTAAGTCATACATTCACATTCACATGCATATGTGTTGTTATGTTTTATTTGATGAACATGTACATGTGTTGTTGAATTGCGTTCTATGTTTAATTTATAGATGATGTATTTGCTGCCATGATTAAGTTACTACCTTATATATGGCATGATAGGGTTTTCACATGTTAGATGAATGCTAGGGTCGTATATGTGTGGTTTGGTTTCTTATGCTTTATGGATGGATATGTATGTGTTTTGGGATGATGATGCCATGTTGTATGCTTAGATGTATGCTAGTGTGTGTGTGAGTTTAGGACACAAGTGTTGAACATGATTTTATCGAGTTTAAGACGTAAGACACAATGATGGGAGGCCAACCTTAGGGTTAGGCGGTCTTGGGTGCTTAACACTTTCCCAATAATGTACCTAAACTCTGAACCCATATGTCTAGTAGTAAGATCAATGGTCATTCTTCGGAAGGACACTATATTCATGGTTCCTAAGCCATTGCAAAAACTAGGTGGCGACTCCTCCGTTGTGTCCACAGGCACCCTAAGTGCGTTAGGGCTATCTATGTCATGGCATAACATTTTTATGAAGCGTATGATTCGAACCAAGCAAATCTTGGGCTTGCAAGTGTGATCTAGCCTAAAACTCTTACCATTGTGCCAAGCTCTTTGACCATATGAGTTATGCCACACAATTAAAAAGTTTAGATAAGACACATGACACGAAATTATACTTCAATTGAAATCCAATTTAGATTTCAATTGGAATTTATCTTAGTTTTGACTTTAAATATATATATATATATATATTGTAGACTAAAATACCACTCATGTGAATTTTAAAAATTATTTTAATGTTTGAAAAACAATAAAAGATAGCATAAATAATAAGTTATTAGAAAGAATAATGTTATTTAGAGTTTAATTTAAAACAATATCAATTTATAAAGTTTATAATATAGTTATTTTCAATTTTTATTAATTATACACAATCTTATGAAAAATAATAAATTACTATAATGAATTTAAACTAGTAACAATTTGAAAAGGAAAAAAAAAATATATATATATATATATATATATATATTTGTTCTTTTTTCTTAAATTAAAATAATTACTTCTTTATTATCTCTATATTCTATATCCTTATTTTTCTTTTGTAACTTTTGAACTTTAAAAGAACATCGATAAGATAAGATATTTTAATGAAGTTTGTCAATTATATATATATATATATATATATAGAGAGAGAGAGAGAGAGAGAGAGAGAGAGTATAAAATTGAAAAAAAGCATACAAAGGGGTGAGCGCACAATTGCTCTCACCTTTGTCCACGACCGATCCTTGAATCCACTTTCATGTAAGAGGAAATGATTTCATAAACAAATTTTACTAAATTATTCAGGGAATATAATCATGTATGGTGCAGGACATCGTCTTGTAAGAATAAAAATCATTTTTTTGTTGTTGAGAATATTAAGCATTTTTAACACACACACACGAGGAGAGGGAGAAGGTTTTTTAAAGAAAATTACAATGGTGTATATCCAAAAGGGCTTTACTCTTGGATACACAACATAGGCTTTAAAACTCTTTAACTCAGAATAAAAATCAAATTAAGTCTGTCATCCTCAATAAAATCAAACTAACACATTTTCGCAATGAACCTTTTGCTAATCCACCTTTTAAGTTTCTTCGTAATCGTTTTTTACTTTTCCTCCACATTTCCATATTGTTGAAATGCTCCTCAATTTATTTTAGATATTCTTTAAAATCTTCAGAGTAAAGATTGGAATTTAAATCAGACAATTCAACTTTAAGGTGACAATCTTCTAACCTACGTAGCCTTGCTACTTAATTTGTGGAATCTACACAATAAGTAGTGTCTTTGTATCTTTCCATCATCATCATAAATGTTAGGGTTTAAATGTTTAGAACAATTGGCAAACCGTGAACATAAACTTGTTTAAGTGTAGATCATAGTGTCTATAAGTCATATTAGACAATGTTCAAGGTGCTGGAAGTTAGAATACAAGAATAAGGAAGATGCAAGTTTAGGAATTCGAAATACGACAAATTTGACCGATCGAGACTATGCTTTGATTGATCAAATTGCGAATTTGTAAAATTTAAATTAAGGTCCATTAAACCATTGGGCCATCAGATTATTAGGGTTTCAGATCTAATTCACATAATATTTAAAGGAAACCCTAAGACACGTTTTGAGGAGACTTTAGAGTTGCTCTTTTGAGATCTAAAAGGTTTTGTATCTTCTCCTTTCAAAGTTACTACTAGAAATCAATCTACATATTATTAGAACTAGTAGATCCGAGGTTGGTGCATACCAGTCATTAAATGTGCTGGATCTAAACCTTTAAAGGTGGTCTTGGAGTCATAGATTGGAGGTCTATGTGATTCAAAACTTCAAATATCAACCGTATTGAAGAGCAAAGCATGAACCGGAGGTTCATGTTGGAGTAGATCTATATCAAAGAAGTTTGAGGATTTTAGAGCTACGTTTGATAATCATAGTTAAGTTTACTATGAATTAAACTTCTATTTGATAGTGAATTGTTTTTCCTGGGATTGGTCCCCCCGTGTTTTTTACCTTAAAATTAGTTTGTTTTATTGGTTTTCTTGGATCATTATATCTTGTGTTACTTAGACTTTTCATTGTATGATATGTTTGATTTATGTTTAACCTAAGGCTTGCATAATTGACTTAATTAATAACTTGACCATAAAATCATATTAAACATTGTCTGTTTAGGGGTCTAGAACTTACAATAAAATTCCACATATTTGCTCCTTGTTCTGTCTATATTGTTTCACAAAAGGTCAAGACCCACCGAAATTTGTAAAAAACATTTCACAACCTCTCACCATTTTTGTATTGAGATGGGCTCCAAGTGAAGTGAATTATGAGAGTGTTGCGAAAATTTTCGGAGGAAGTTTTCGTTGTTTCTTGCAAAGCTCATTCATTAATACATCCATATTTTCTATCATGTTGTAAATCCGTATTCTCCCACTCATGCATTTATCATGGCATGTCTGTATCTTTCTCCTTTAATCTCACACACACACACACACACACACACACACATATATATATATATATATGTAATTTACAAGATCACTATCTCTCTCATATGATCTAACTTTAATAATTATGCAAATAAAATAATTTATCTCAATCTACGTGTTTCATTTTATGCTCCATTAATCATATTTGTTATATATATATATATATATATATCTATTTTTCTTCGTGACAAAATAAAAAAAGTATAAAAGAAAAATTGCATATAACATATTGTAGTTGGAATACTATAA
The DNA here is from genome assembly GCF_002906115.3 of Quercus suber. Taxonomy (NCBI): domain Eukaryota; kingdom Viridiplantae; phylum Streptophyta; class Magnoliopsida; order Fagales; family Fagaceae; genus Quercus; species Quercus suber. Next base: position 150,016 of record NW_027070178.1, read on the forward strand.
AATGGAATACACAGGATTTTTATTCTAGTTTTGATTTGTATGATGTAGGCATGTCTCTCTTCATAGTCCTGATAAATCCTAAGTAAATTTGTAATACTATTGCCAGCATTAGTAGCAATTTAGTCGTGAAAATTTTGATTGCAACCTTATCACCCGTGTGAACCAATTTTATATCTAAGTTGATTATTAGATATGTTATGGAAGATTTAGGTTAAACATATAATCATCAGTATCATGCAAGTGTGGAAATATAAATAAGTGATGACCCAGGAAACCTAAAAAACAAATCATTTCATAGAAAAAACTTGGGGGATTTGACTCACTATTAGATAGAGATTTACAGTCAAAATAAGTTATAATTATTAAACCCAGAGCGACCCAACCGGTTGGATTGAAAACCCAGTGACCTAGCACCTAGATTGGTCTGGGTCTTTACATGGAATGTTTTTGCATAAGACCTGGTTAAATCTAAAACCTAACAGGTTTGTGGTGACCGGGGTAACCTGGATGAGTTTCTATAACCTGGTTGGTTTTGTGAAATTTGTAAAATTACATATATGTAGGTACACTTTATTAATTCTTATACTGTTTAATGTGTTATAACATGGTAATTTAAAGAGGACAAAACCTAAAGAATTCACAAAAAATGCACTTTTCTATTTGTTTACCTACCACCAAGACTCCTATTCTATCAAAAGACTACTTTGTTATTGTGAAACCTTGATTTTGAATTATAATTGCCAATTAAATTTAGGCATATGATTATTTTTTTAATTTACATATTAATGTTATAATTTCTCAAACTTATATATATATATATATATTGATAGGGCAAAATGAATTGACCCCTTGTAAATTAATTACCCAAGTTAATTAATTAGTTAAATTACATGCAATGACGTGGTAGCACAAACAAATCACAAATTATACTAAATGCAGTAGAAAATAAATTTGACATAGATAATTTGTTTACGAATGGGGAAAACTATGGATACAGAACCCCACCGAGTGATTTTAAGGTCATTATTCTCAAGAATCCACTATTATTAATCACAAGCAGTTACAAGTATAAGGAATCTTGCCAAACCCTTTGGCCTATTCGAAATTTCAACCTACACTTGAACCCTTACCCCAATACCCAATTGAACTTGTATTGTAGCAGCAATCTTTCTGTTCAATGCACGAATCAGAGTACGTGACTAACTCCTTTGCACAAATCCCCGTATATGACTAACTCCATAGCATCCCTTTGATTGATGTAGTTGATTTGCAACAGTTTCACATAGAAACACCAATAAGATCTTCAATGATGGTGTGAGAGACTTTGCTTGGTTACAGAACCCAAAGGTGTACAAGAAACGTAGCAAGAACTCTTTTTTCTGTAGGAGGAGGCTAGGGTTTCAAAAAGAAAACCTTATGAAGCTCTCTAGGGTTAGGTTTTTCTTTTTCCACCTCCTTGTTTAAACTGGAGCTCAATGGGCTCTCCTATTCCAAATAGGTATACAAAAACCTTGGGCTTTCCTAGTCCAATAAGGATTACACAAACCCATAAACAAATAGCCTTTTAGAATAAAAATGTTGCTGGCTATAGCCTGAATCCTGTAAGCTCAATAGATTGAGACATGTGACGAGCTTTAATGAATCTCGACAGATTGAGCTTCTGTCGAAAAGGTATCGAGACTTGTAGATTGAGTAATCTTCATGTCTTCAATGTAACCACTTGTAATGATCGTCTTGAACCTACTTAGATTTACCCAAACACAAGTAAAGTGCATTTTGTCAAAGGATATGCCAATTACACAAAAATATGTTCCTTACATATATATATATATATATATTGATTCTTTTATTTGACCCTGTGGTTTGACCAGTGACCCACTAGTTAAACCAGTAATCCAGTGACCCAACTTAAAGTCTGAGTCAATGTCTAGGTCGGGCTTAATAACTATTTATAACTTTATTCGTTGTGAATCTAACTACAATTATCAAATTGAGTACTGAATCCCACAGACATCTCTGATAGTAATCTACTGCAACATGAACCTACAATCCATGACTCCAAAACCACCCTTGAAACATTTCTTCAATATAGACCTTTATTCCACAACTTCAAGATCACACTTGAAGGTTTAGATCCAACAATCTTGACGACTGGTCTGCAACAACTTTAGATCTACTGGATTAGGTTGTATGTAGATTGATTTCCAGTTGTGCTTTGAAAGGAGAAGGCATATAACTTTTTAGACATCAAAAAAGCAGCTCCTAAGTCTTGAAAAATGTATCTTTGGATTTCCTTTAAATACTTAGTAAAGTAGGTTTAAAACTCTAATCATCTAATGGGCTAATGTTCCATGAATCACTTGAAATCTTGTTCTTGCACAATGAATGACAGTACCTTGAGCATTGTGTAAACATTCGTATAGATTTTATAAGCCATAACTAGACAAATTTATGTTAACGAGTTTTCCAACATTGATCACTGCCTATGTGTTAGAACAAAAAAAGCTTTAATACTAATTGCACATGGCACAAGTTGTGGAGAGTTTGTATGTGATGCCTGTTAGGTTAAGATAGCTTGACCGCGGTTAATTAATTCAATTACCCAAGTTGATTAATTAGGTTCAATTGCATGCAAATCGTGAAGGCATCAATAAATCACAAAATAAACTAAATGCAGTGAAAAATAAATTTGACATGGTGATTTGTTGACAAATGGGGAAAACCTCGCAAAGAAAAAACCCCACTAGGTGATTTTAAGGTCACCACTCCTAAGAATCCACTAATCAACAATTAAGCGGTTACAAGTATAAGGAATCTTGCCAACTACCTTGGCCTATCACGAAATACCAACTTACAGTTGAACCTTCGCTTCAATACCCAATTCAACTTGATCTTGTAGTAGCCTTCTTTCCCTTGATGCACAAATCTTCAATTTGTGACTAACCCTTTGCACGAATCCTAGTACGTGACTAACTCCAACAACTTAGACAGATGTTGTTGGCTGCAAAGTTCTTCACTTCATCAACAATGAAGATCTGGAAGCACTTGGTTACAAAACCCTGTGGCGTACAAGCACAGTAGCTTCTCACAAAGAAAATAAATCTCTTGGTTTCTGTATCCATTTACGACGGCTTTTAAAATAAGCATTATATATGCTTGTTAGGACATGTGATTCACTTGTTAGGAACATATGTCACTATTTTATATAGTTGGCTAATCCTTTGACAAAACGCACTTTACTTGTAATTGGGTAGATCTAGGATGTATTTAATACTTCAAGAAATATGTTGTTCAAGTCTAGTATTAAAGCCACGAATATTGGACCAAGAAACAAGTAAAGAAAAGCTGTTCAGTAAAGCTGTATAGATAACTCAACACCTGCGGACAGATAGCTTGATAGCTGCTCGACGCCTCTCGACAGCTAGGCTATCTATCGAGCTCTTCAATTGATTGTTATCGCAATCTCAACACCTTCTTGACAGCTAGTGGATCGATCGAGAAATCTTATTTCCCCTCGATAGCTTCTCGATAGCTGTATCTGTCAAAGTTTAAAGCTCGACACCTCCTCGCACCTCTCGTTCGATCGAGGTTACAGGAATTTAGATTTTCAGATCTCATTTTCAGCCCATGATGACATGTATGTGTAGGGTTTCTTTTCTCACAACCCTAGACCTATATAAGGCTTATTGTAGAGGCCATCACATAAGAGAATACAAGGAGAACATATGTAAAAATGCCTTATTCTCTCAAAAAGAAGCTACTACATCTCTGCGCCTTAGGGTTTTGTAACCAAGTGCTTCTTAATCTTCATTGTTGATGAAGTAAATAACTTTGCAGCCAACATTCTTCTTCCTCAAGTTGGTGAGTGAGTCACGTACTGGGATCCGTGCATCAAAAGAGTGGCGTTCATATATTGAAGAGTTCAGAGGTTCTAAAGTGGTAGAAGGTTTCTGCTATAAGTTCATCTACGGGGATTGTAGAGTTTAGGGATAAAAGTTTTGTACTAGATCTGAAACTTATCTTTACTATAGTGGATTACTTTTCAGGAAGGTTTTCCCCCGGGTTTTTTACTGTGAAGCTAGTTTGTTTCATTGGTTTTCCTAGGTCATCATATCTTGTCTTATTTATTTTTCCGCTGCATGATTTTGACATGATATTGATGTTTGTTTGTTTTAACAAGTTTTATTCATAATAAATCTAATTAACAACTTGGGTTTAAAACTTGTTAATTCTATCAACCGGGGTCTAAATTTCCCAACAATGTCTAGGGTTATGAGAAAAGAAACCCTAAAAAATCCAAAAGCTTGGGCTAAAATTCAAATTTGGAAAACTAAAAATCATAGTTCTTAATAGATCGAGCTGCTGTCGAGCTATTTATCGAGCTTCATATTAAGTCTCGATAGCAGGCATCTGTCTAGCTATCTATCAAGACTTAATGAATAGCCTTTTTTTCACTTATTTCTTGGATCAATCTTCATGTCTTTAATACATGACTTGAACAACATGTTTTTGAAATACTAAACCTATCTTAGATCTACCAAATTACAAGTAAAGTGCATTTTATCAAAGGATTAGCCAATTACAAAAAAGAATGACCCTAACAATCTCCCCCTTTGGCAATCCATGACAAAACCATAACCAACAATTATGTGAGAAGTCTAACACAACTATCCCATAACTTACAAAAGTACATTAGTCTAACTCTGCTACGAACTCTTGAAAAACTTTGCTAAAAGAGAGATCATGGCATGGTAGACTTACAACATGTCTTAACTGAAACACTTAAACAAGATTCATTAAGGCATCAAGTGTGAAACATAAAAATGATGTATAAAAGAAAAAACATGTGTATAAAGAGAGAAAAGAAACAGCACATGTGAGATAAGGTTGAAAACACATATCATCATATAAATAGAAAGAAGAATACAATGTATGTAAAAATGGTCACAAGACCACGATACATGAATTGAGAAAAGATACACCAAAACCTCACTACATCCCTTAAAGCACTCTCCCCTTATTTAGTATATCCTATGTTGGCTCTCCCCCTAACACAATGACTACTCTCATATACAAAACTACTTCCCCTTTTTGTTACGAGTCACAAAGGGTGCATCACTGAGAGGTCGTCAACTCATCATCACTAGAAGAGCTAGAACCATCAGCACCATCATCATCATCTCCACTAGAAAAGGACCCCTCAACAGGCTCGAGTGAAGGTGAGGGCGCGAAACCACCAAGGCGAGATTGGCGGCGAGCAATGCGACCGATTTTGGTGTTCATCTAACACATCTCATCAGATAGATGACCAAGATGACTACCAAAATCAGCACGCATGTGCTGAAGCTGATTCATGATGTCAGTGAGGGAGACATCTACCCTAGAGGAGGAAGAAGGGGCAAATGAAGAAGAAGGTCAAGGGGTAGGGGCTGCATTTGTTGTCTCCACACGAGGCCGCTTTGCAGCCAGCTATGTTGCACTCTTTTGGATAGACTCCTTGCTAATGGAACCCATGACATGGATGAGAGAAGAGGGAGGAATGGTGACATGCAAGTGTGTGAGGATGCGTGTGATAGTTGAAGGAAAGATGAGCTTATCACGTGTAGCAATGTCTCAATAGCAATCTATCATAGATGCTATCATGTGTGATGGAAAATCTATAGAGAGATCCTCCATGAGAGAAAGAAGGAAACAAGCACGAGACTCAATGATAGTGTTATAGTGTGACCGTGGAGTGAGTACAAAGGTCATCACCATATTAAGGATTCGTGGACCCTTAGCAAGCTTGGTTGTGTTGAAATTTAAGGTAACTCCCCAGAACATGTCATTCTCACAAAATAGTGAGGTCAATTCGTCTTTAGAGATAAAAGAGAGATGCTAATGACTAGGGTAATCCGAATGATCCACCCTAGGGACACATAGCACCTTGGAAATGAGCACCAAGGTAACTATGAGATGTGTTCCTAGGAATATCATAGTAAACCTCGGTACAGAGGTATCGATGGCATACATGTTGGAGTAAAACTCTTGTATAAACACGTTGGGAGACCTCGATGGTTTCTCAAATAGAGAAACCCATGCCCGAGAGCTAAACGCACCGGATAGAGGAGTGTCTGGAAAGTCAAACAGAATGACCTAGAGTTTTGAATGAATCGCCCAGTTAGAAAATTTCTTAAAGAAGTAATCTCATGCCTTCTCATCACAGAATCGACCAAAATTAGGAGGGAAGGGAGCAGAAGAAGAGGAAGAGGAGGAGGAACCACGATGTCTTATTGGGTTCCTAGAAGGGACAGAGTTTTTAGGTGCCATGAGAAGGAGACTAAATGAGAAAGAGAGAAGAGAAGCAGAGAACACAGCAGGAACATAAAGCACAAGAAAGAAGAAAAAGATGACATGCAATGCATGATAATGCATGAACATGTTATGTGCTAAAGAAATTGCATCATAGGCAAAAACCCAATCCAATCTAACAGCACTCACATTGTATAATTAGTCACACAATCCTAGAATGTACGAAACATTATTATAATGAACATAGAATGCAATGCATGAACATGTGAGATCGTATTAACAAAACCCAACCCCAAAATTTTCATAAAACTCAAAAATCCCAAATTTTCCTAAAACTAAAACTTAGGTCACAAAATGCATGAAATGCATGAGGAAGGAGAAAAGGAAAGTTTTAGAGCACTTACCAAGGGATTGAGGCATGGATTAGGCCGAAGTCTTGGGTGGGAGAAGGTTTATGGTGAAAAGAAAATGTTTGGATTAAGAGAGAAGAGAGAGAGATCGAGATATTTGAGTTTGAGCAAAACTGGGTTGGACCTCAAATATATATATATAGAAAATGCAGCTTGATAGATCACGAAGGTATTGAGCTACTATTAAGAGGCTTGAAAGAGAGTTTTCAAGGAAGAGAAGCAACACAAGATGAAAGCAAAAAAGATAGACACCAAAACAAGCAATCAAAGAGCATGTTAAGCATAAAAACACATCCACAACTCTAGATGCAAAGCATTCCTAGATCAAAAGCACATTAAACAAGTCTAACCTAATTTTGTTGCAAAAACATATTTAGACAGTATAGAGAGCATATACTACCACATGTATCCCTTATGATGGCCAAATCACATTGTACTTATACAATAGTTATGTGTGTTGTGTGTGAAACTGTTGCAAGAGAGCATAAGTAAATCATTATATGAAAAGTAATGATATAGGAGGATCAAATATATTTACACACAATCATAACTGTTTGATGGGGACTATCACGTTCGAGGTACATCATATAACTCCCATATCTCCTAGAAACATGCTTGCAACCATATTGAAAGCATTTTGATTCTTTTTGCTTTCATGTTCTTTGCATATTTTTCTTTTAAGCATATCATGTATGAGCATATAGGAGAGAGAAAAGAAATTACCCAATTATGTAAGTTGAACATCCTGATTTTGCTGTGCAAGTGCTACACCTTACCGAGCACGGCTTTTATGAATTGCACACAGATATTTTATGATTGACAAGTTTTAGTGGTGAAATGGTTATTTATGCCTTTCTCTTAGGATTTTCTAATCATTCAAGCCAAAAAGAGTGATTTAAGATATGAAAGATAAGAGATCAACCAAATCATACAAATCACATAAAAGAGCCACAAAGCTCACATTTCTTAGTTGTACATGAAGATGCTCATCTAAGCTACAGGTGATACAAAGTTGAGAAACTTTGTTTCAAAGGTCATCCAAGGTACAGAAGTACCAATACACACACACACACACATACACTATTTTTGTATTTTCTGATTTTTTGTCTTTTTTTATTTTTTTTATTAAAAATAGCTTGAAACAAAACAAGGACAAACAAACAATCAAACAAATCATCAAAACTAGATTGATTCAAACCATAACACAAACCATGGAAAAGATCAGAAAAGTGAAGGAATCACTTGAAATCTTTTTCCTTCCTGATGGGAGACCTAGACGGGGATCATTTCTTTTGCATGAACCTTTGTTCAGATGGATAAGGAGGAGAGTTGAAACCATTGAAGTTTGAGAGAAGCATGACTGCCTTAAGAAGTTCTCCAAGAGGGGCTAAAGAAAGATGGAGTTGATTTTGGTTCCCCATAGATGACACACTATTTTTTTGTTGAGTGGCTAACCACTTATAGCAATTTGGACGAGTGGGGCTTCCTTGGAAGAGACTTCTTATTGGTGGAGCGATGATTATTCTGCTTAGTCTCTTTCTTACCAACCTTAGGGGGTGCTCTTAGAATGGATTTTTCCTTATCACTTTTATCCTCACTCATATTTTCAGTTTTAGGATTAATTACCTTAAAGTTATCATTATTAGTAGGGGGAACAAAAATAACTCTATTTAAAGCATTAGAAGAGGTATGACAAGAGGAGAGAGAATTATCATACTCGACACCTGTTTTGTCGGATGCAGATTTCTGGAAGTTCAGCATTTCATCCAATTGTGCTCTTACCTAAAAGAGTTTAGCATCCAGTTTCTTGGTCTTTTCAACAAGAAGGTTGTTCTAAAATCTCAATGCTCCAATTGTTTAATTAGCTTCATCAACCTTGGTGGAGAGTTCCTCACGTTCCAACTCCACTTCACTAAGCTTTCTCGTAGCCAACTTGTAGAGCTTCTCATGCTTCTTAAATACCTTGTACAACTTAGTGTAAGTAGTGTGGATGTCATCCTGGTCATCCATCTTCTCAAACTTTGATTCTATGAGCTCTTCTTCCTCATCAATTTGGTTTACTGCTTCCTCAGGGGACTCAATAATGGCTGTGAAAGCACTCACTATCCTATCTTGGTCACTTTCATCAAAATTAGCTTCTAATTCTGTATCACTCAAGGTGGTAGCTAGGGCTTTGCTCTTTCCAATGGATTTGAGGTAAGTTGGACATTATTGCTTCATGTGTCTATACCCTTGACATCTATAGCAATTAGGCCCAGAAGGAACACTGTTGCCTTAACAAACATCCTTGAATTCTCTCTTGCCTTTGTCTTAGGACTTGAATTGAGAGAATGTAAATGGTTTGCGATCCTTATCACCTCCTTTGACATTCACATTTTTTATAAACTTCTTGAATTGTCTAGTGATATAAGATTTTAACTGAGTATCCTCATCTTCAGATGACTCATCGTTACCATCATTCTTAATATTCAAGGCCATGTTCTTGCCTTTGCTATCCTTGCCAACCCTAGTTCATAGGTTTGCAAGTTCCTGATTAGCTCTGTCAAAGGAATAGAGTCAAGATCCTTTGATTCTTCTATGGAAGTGATCTTGGCATGGAATCTTTCCAGAAGAGATCTAAGGATCTTCCTGACAATCTTGGTCTTTGGAATCTGTTCTCCAAGATTAAAGGCTGAATTCACTATGTCCTTAAGCTTGAATGACTCGTCCTTATCCATCCTTATTTCCTCAAAACTGGTAGTGAGCCTTTGGAGCTTGGAGTTTTTAACAGCTTCTGTGCCCTCGTAGGTATTCTGAAGAATAGTCCATGCTTCCTTCACATTCTCAGTCGAAGAGATCTTCTTGAATTCTTCATTGGTTATAGCACTAAACAGAACATTCAGCGCTCTACTGTTAAAATTTGCAGCTTTGATATTAGTATCATCTCACTTTGCTAGTAGCTCTTCAGGTTTCTCCTAACCTACTTCAACTGCAAGCCATACTTTCTCATCTAAAGATTGCAAAAAGGCTTTCATGCATACTTTCCAGTATGCATAGTTAGTTCCATCAAATAAAAGAGGAATAATCAAGGATTGCCCATGATCCATAATAGCAGGGGTCAATGGATCACACAACAAAGATTAAAGCCTAATTAGAATGTGCCCACTTTAATACCACTTGTTGGGTTAAGATAGCTTGACCTTGGTTAATTAATTCAATTACCCAAGTTGATTAAGTAGGTTCAAATTGCATGCAAATCTTGAAGGCACCAACAAATTATCAAATAAAATAAATGCAATGGAAAATAAATTTGACATAGTGATTTGTTGACAAATAGGGAAAGCCTCGCAAGGTAAGGTAAAAGCCCCACAGGTGATTTTATGGTCATTACTCCCAAAAAACCACTAGTCAACAACAAGCGGTTACAAGTATAAGGAATCTTACCAACTACCCTAGCTTATCCTGAAATACCAACTTACAGTTGAACCTTCGCTCCAATACCTAATTAGACTTGATCTTGTAGTAGCCTTCTTTCCAATTTGTGACTAACCCTATACACAGATCACAGTACATGACTAAATCCAGCAACTTGAACAAATGTTGTTAGTTGCAAAGTTCTTTACTTCATCAACAATGAAGATCTGGAAGCACTTGTTTACAAAACCCTATGGCATACAAATGTATTAGCTTCTCACAGAGAAAATAAATTTCTTGGTCTTTGTTTTGGTATATGACATCATTTAAAATAAGCCTTATATATGTCTAAGGTTGTGAAAAAAGAAACTCTAAACAAATCCAAAAGCCTGGGCTAAAATTCAAATATTAAAAACTAAAAATCGTAGTTCTCGATAGATCGAGCTGCTATCGAGCTTCATATTAAGTCTCGATAGTAGGTATTTGTCGAGATATCTGTCAAGACTTAATGAACAACTTTTATTCACTTGTTTCTTGGATCAATCTTCATGTATTTAATACTTGACTTGAAAAACATGTTTTTTGAAGTATAAAACCCATCTTAGATCTACCCAATTACAAATAAAGTAGATTTTGTCAAAGGATTACCCAATTACAAAATATATGGCCGTAACAATGTCCTAGATTGATATTAAATAAGTTGATTACGTGTTGGTGGTTGTGTGCTAATTCTTATATCGGATATATAATGAGTTGATCTACATATATAAAAAAACTATAAGGAGTCTCAATTGTGATTAAATTAATTCTTTTGACATATAGCGTGGATACAATGAGTACTCTTTTTTAAGTCGTTACATAGTAACTCACTTTTACAACAAAGAGAACTTAGCTAGAATCCACTAGGAAAGAAGCGTGAATCCACAAGTTGAATAGAGAAATTTTGAAATAGTCAACTTTTGTTTTTGTTTCTTTTTTTTTTCTTTTCTTTTTATAATTCTGAAATAATCAACTTAGGTCAAAGGTCTACATCTTTATATATATTCCCAAGTCATCGTACCATAACATGGAAACAAAAATCAAATCTTACCTAAATAAAGTTAAAATCTCCTGAAGTATAAAATATCAAATCTCACCTAAATAAAGTTAAAATCTCCTAAAGTATAAAAAATCAAATCTCACCTAAATAAAGTTAAAATCTCTTTAAGTATAAAAATCAAATCTCACCTAAATAAAATTAAAATCTCCTGAAGTATTAGAGCCTGTTTGGATGAGTGCAATTTTGGATCATATCACTCAGTTTTCATAACTGAGTTCTCAAAACATGTGGATCCCACAAAAAATTTTGTGTTTGGCTTGATTTTCAACCCTTGTTTCCATCACTCAAAACTCAAAATTCAAAATTTTGACTTAGCGTGATGGAAACAAGAAATATGCTCCGGGTGTTTTCAAAAATTGAGATAGGAAACTCAGTGGCACCAATGTAAATATAAGGACTTTTTGGAGCCCATAAATTGTGTGTTGTCATGTCAGTTTAGAAACCATGTGATGTTACCGTTGCAAATTTAGGCGAAGACCATTTCTCACTTCCCTCAAAATATTTTAGCCAAAAATTTCCCTCTTTCTCACTTCCCTCTCTCCGTTTTCTCTCACATTTCATCTACTCCATCAAATCTCGGCCTCTAGTGATCTAAATTGAAGCACGAAACCCAGCCGATATCTCTACATTAGAATTGGAACTGGAATAGCAAGTTAGAGCTCTGTCCGTTGCAAAAACCATTTGAAGTCATTCTGTGATCCTCTCCCAAGTGCGGTGTATATCTCTATCTCCCCTCCATTGTCTACGACCATTGTCTATGACCATTGTATGATTTGGGCATTGTGGTATAATTTCTGTTTTATTGATTTTTGCCCACAGGTATTGGTGTGTGTGTTGAAGTGGGTTTTTCTCCATGGACTCATCTTCGATCTTTCTTTCTTTCTTTTTATAATTTCTATTTTATTGATCTATACTTGGGTTTTTCTTTTCATTATTTGTGTTTAATTGAAGTGGGTCTTCCTTTCTTTCTTGTGGTATGAAATTGCATGTAAGAAATAGTAGAGTATAGACCTTTTGGGTCTTGAATTTATGTGACCCATGTGTTTAATTGATGAACTGAAATTGCCATTTGTTTATATCAAATTTCCATTTGTTTAATTTATTTTCTTGCCTTTTGAGATTCTTTCATCATCTACAACAAATAAGATATCATGGCTATGGTTCAATGGAAATATAAGGACTTAATTATATACACAAGGCTTACAGCCCTTCCTTTCAATTAGATTCCACAGATTTCATTGCTACTCCATTGCTTTTGGTTTTCCATAGTTCCACTTGACCAACATTTCTATGTATATACAAATAGATTCCATAGGGAGGAGTATGTTGAATAGATATAACTCAGCACAGGACTTAGAGCAGAACATTTTAAGTATAGGGCATATATGCTTTTGTTGAACATGATTTGATGATACTGAGTTCTATTACCTACTTAGAGAAACTATGATTTGTAATGTTAACTTGTTTCTTTACTAACCATATAAATATTGGAATAAGAAATGGAATTCATTAACCTTCAAAATGGATGATCTTTGAACTTTGTTCACTGAGTTGTTGGCTCATTGTTGGATTCAGATATGCTTTTGAACGGTTTTAGACCCCTTAAAACACAACCAGATTGGTTAGCATAGATTAATTAGTCAAGTTGTTACTTAGTCAAATTATGCAATTCTAGGTTAAAGCAATCAAATAATCATATCAAAATAATAAAGCGGCGGAATAGTAAAAGACACAATGATATGATCATCCAGGAAACCACACGGTAAAAACCTGGGGAGGATTTGACCTAGCTATCCTCAACGTAAACCTGAATCCACTATGCGAAAGAATCGAAGTTCATACAGAAGGACTACAAGCTCCCCGCTTTACTTCCTAATGCTACCCACCAGTAGAACTTACTGACATGACCACATGCAAGCTCCGAATCCACGGACTCCTTCTTTCTTGGATTCTTCAATCAGCTACAAGCACCCACGCTTGATATTCTTTAAGCTTCAATGGTAGCAACCAAGTTGATCATCAAGATATTAATACTATCTCTAACTTGAAAACCCTAAGCTTTGTGTAAAGGAAAGCTCCTCTAGATCTCACAAGAGATTTACACAAAATAGCAATGTATGAGCAACAATACAACTGGAGCAACACTAAAATCGTGGCTAGGGTTTTACCTTATATACCTAGGGCAAAAACATAAAACCCTAAACGTTTAATGAGTTAGGGCTGAGTTGGAAATTCTACAGAAAACGCAATCTGGTCGATTTTCGATCGATCGAATCTATTCTTCGATCGATCGAGCCAGACCGAAATGCCCCAATGCATCTGCAGTCTCTCGATTCCAACTTTACAATAATTAAACCACTTTGAGCACACTATAACAAGACTAAACATATTTTTTTGATCATGGTTTGCCAATATTACAAATTAGAGTTCTAAATACATAAATTCCTAAACCTTTAGAACCTAACAAACTCCCCCTTTGGCAATCCGTGACAAAACCTTAATTAAAAGCTCAAAGTTTTACAAGTAAAAAGCCATTTACAAAAATAATGCTCATAAACTTCAAATTCAACCCTAACTACTATCCATCGGTTGCAAGTGTAGACAGCAGCTTAGTTGAATGCTGTATATTCTTGAAATACTCAACAAATGCATAAACGCATGTGTGACAGAAAAGAGTAAAACAACAGGTATAACATTCTTGTAAGATTCACACAACACAAAATAAAGACATATATGAATGAACAACTCATAAATATAAATCAATAAGCAGTGAATCACAAAGCAACAAGAATCAATGAAAAAAAACATGAATATCAATCAATGTTACTCCCCCTAACATGAATATCCCCAAAAATGATATACATAGTGAAGCACCTAGATACAATCTAAAAACGCCACAAGCTCCTCTCAAAAAGTAACAAAAAAAATCTCCCCCTACCTACAAAACTCCTCTACAAGGTAAAACTCCACTCCCCCTTTTTGTGACGAAATGCCAAAGAGCAATCATATGTCGCCATCAAAAGGAGGTAGTGAGGGTGAATGAAGTCGCACTAAGTCGGCTCGGAGAGCACGAATCTCATCTAGTAAGTCCACCAAAATCTGACCATGAGCCGCCTGAACGGTCACGACAGTCTCCAGAGTACGACGAACATCAAAGTCGATCGAAGGAGGTGGAGGAACATCAGCAGCAGCAACATCATCACCAACTGGATCAGGAACATCCTCACCAGCAAGACCTGTAGAAGAAGAAGGAGGAGGTGCGCTACTAGACGGCTCAGACCTAGGGTGTTTAGAACCAGCTCGAAGATGAGCGGCACTCTGTTTAAGAAAAGACGCACTTATGGGAGCTATCACATGAACGGGCTCAGAGGAAGGGAAGTCACTAAGATCAAGATAGAGCAAAATCCTATGAATAAAAATAGGATGTACAAAAGCATGTGAGGTAGATGAACTCCTATAAACATCGTTCAAAGAACGAAGAAAGAGATGGGGAAAACTAATAGGAGCACCAGTAACCAGAGCGTACAAAAATACACACCTCTCAAGAGGAATGGTGTGAACATGAGAAATAGGCCAGATGGAATGACACGCTATCCTAAAGAACAAATAGTGCAACCCGGAGAGCTCAGCAGCAGTGATCCTAGGATCAGAACCTCACTGGACAGAAGTCCCAGTGATGTAAGACAAAACGTCGCTCAACTCGGGAGACTCGTCATATGGATAGACAGGATTCCTAACCAATGGTACCCCTAGAGCATCAGCCACTACCTGAGGAGTAATGGTGTACTCTACGCCTCGTATCCAACTCTTTACTAAAGTGTTGGAATCATAGATGCGGATAGAGATGTTCGAAAAGAACTCTCTAATCAAGGCAGAAGGTGGAGGAGGATCAGAAACACCCAACAAGGGTAACCAGCCCCGACGCTCAAAGTTAGCCCTAATGGCAGGATCAAGTTCATCTAACAGAACAGAACGCTCAGCCCAAATCTTTCTCTTAAGGTTAAGTTTCTTAAAAAGCTCTTGGTTTTTCTCACTCGGAAACCTCTCACGGTCAAAGGAAGGAGAGGATGGAGAAGAAGAAGGAATAGAGCTACGGGCTCTAGTCTTCCTAGGCATGATGCTAAGGAAAGGACAGAGACACAAAGAGAAAACCAAAAGAACACAAGAAAACAAAACCAAGGACAGACTGCAAGTTAGCACAAAAAACAATAGAATGAAAATCTATATGATGCATGAACAGATGCAATGCCATGATGCATGTACTAATGCAGTAAGCAATTAAGTTCAATTGAGATTAAATTGATAAAATTAGCTTGAGCAGGGAATTTCTAATCAAAAACCCCAAAAATTGAAAACCACTTGTTGAAATTTTTAAACAAATTGATGAATTGAGCATTACAAAACACAGCACATAGGTTATCATGCTTAATTTCATCAATACAACAAGCCAATTTCATCAAATTCTACCCAATTTAACAAAAGCCCCAAATCGGATCAAGAACAAACCCTAGAATTTTTAAAATTTCAACAAACTCAAAATTGATCAAATTAACAGGTAAGAATCATGTTTATGATGTGTCCCCACAAAAACCCAATGATCAATTGCACAAAATAGAGCTTGAATCAATCAGAAAATCCCAATATGCAAAGTCCGAAAATCTCCCTTAAATGCATGGATTTATGCATGAAAACATGAAAATAAAATCAAAAGGAAGGGCAAAAGAGTCTTACCGGCTTGAGGAAAGAGAAAACTCTATCCGAAAGGGTGAATTCTGGTTGATTCCTCCGTTGTACATGTGTTATAGCATATACTCTAGGTAGGTGAAACTAGAGTAAATTAGTAAAAGCCACATCTGTGAAAGAGCTTGTTTATATGCAGTGACAGAAAACAATGCCAAGTGGAACAAAAATGACATCAAAACTTAAAAAACAAAAGACAGGCATCAATATGTGCATATGCATATTGCAAACAATTTAACTGGTTCTTAAGCCAAACACTACTTTTTCTTAGTTACAGAATTTAAAGAATGACTGAGGAACAGCACACAGTATATAGAAAAAATAGCTCGAGAAAAAGTCAAACCAGCAAACAATGCATCAGTATGAGGCATATTTATGATTCACATTACTTGTCAAGGCAGCAAAGTATGAGTAATAGCACAACAACAAAAGCATGCCACATTTAAGAAGACTCATCAGCATTCTCCAACAATTTATATGAATAGACGACAACGAAATGAATTTCATTCATGAACTTGCGTCCTTCGTATATATAAATTTAAAACCCGTACTACATAAAATTTAGTAATTTATTTGGTCAATCATTATTTCTTACTTTCTATGTTGCGCGTGCAATTATGGCCACAATATATATTCAAAGGGTAAGAAAGTATCAAAATCCTCTTGAGAATATAATATACTTTGTTAGAAGTTATTCCAAAGAGATATGTAATATATATATATATATATAACTGAGCATAGAAACCTTGGCCCATGAAATGGTGAGGCTCCATTGTCATGCATACACTTCATATGAATGATTCTTCTTGGTTTCAGATATTAATTTTTCATTGGTTCAAACACGTGTGTTTGTGTTGGTGTGTGTGTGTGTGTGTATATATAGGTATAAACCAGGAATTCTATTAGTGAAAAATTAAAACGGATTTTTCTCATAATGGTCATACTAACAACAGATGAACCTCGGGTCGCTATCATGGAAGCCATACAAAGTTTAAACCATTAGATAATCCACTGAACCATGCAAATAGCCAATAATGTAACTTGCAGCACGAGCAGCAGAAGTAGTTAATTTTCTGCTGTGTTAAAACATGTTTTTTCTTGGTTATGGAATATTTGGCTGCACCTCACAATTAAGAGCTTTTCAAAGCACTATATAGATGCTGTAGACGAAAAACAAGGGACAAAAGAAAATTAGGAGGCTGACTGGATTTATTGGCACCTTGAACCATCAAAGAGGAAATAATCAAGTGAAAATTTACAATTAACCTATTCTATTAGATTAAGTTTCATTCGAGTATTTGTTTTATTTAAGGTCCGTTAAGTTGTGCTCTGTCTTCCCTAACTACTCACTAGTCAGTTGTTAGTAAGGCTAATTCTGGCCTATATGTATGAAGCTCATGAGGTCTATTTGTCAACTTTAATAAAATTTGTATAAGTCTGAATTCTATAGTAAATTTCCATGTTTATTGCACTCTCATGAGTGATCTTATTTTGGCTCATTTTTAAACGATTGAATCAATATATTATTTGAGCTACAGAGTGTTCCGATATTCCTGTGATTGAGAAACAAAGAATTGATGAACTTTTCTTACACGGTATGACCATTGTAGTTTTCGTTGATGTCCCGTAAGATATTTAATTTAATTTAATTTTAGCGTGTTG
>NW_027070178.1:168267-177423 GCF_002906115.3 Quercus suber
TGTGTTAAAACATGTTTTTCTTGGTTATGGAATATTTGGCTGCACCTCACAATTAAGAGCTTTTCAAAGCACTATATAGATGCTGTAGACGAAAAACAAGGGACAAAAGAAAATTAGGAGGCTGACTGGATTTTATGGGCACCTTGAACCATCAAAGAGGAAATAATCAAGTGAAAAATTTACAATTAAACCTATTCTATTAGATTAAGTTTCATTCGAGTATTTGTTTTATTTAAGGTCCGTTAAGTTGTGCTCTGTCTTCCCTAACTACTCACTAGTCAGTTGTTAGTAAGGCTAATTCTGGCCTATATGTATTGAAGCTCATGAGGTCTATTTGTCCAACTTAATAAAATTTGTATAAGTCTGAATTCTATAGTAAATTTCCATGTTTATTGCACTCCATGAGTGATCTTATTTGGCTCATTTTTTAAACATTGAATCAATATATTAATTTGAGCTATGAGTTTCACGATATTCCCGTGATTGAGAAACAAAGAATTGATGAACTTTTCTTACACGGTATGACCATTGTAGTTTTCGTTGATGTCCCAGTAAGATATTTAATTTAATTTAATTTAGCGTGTTGAAATTTTCACTAAATTATTTAATTTAACGTGTTAAGAGGATAAATTGTATTTTAAATAAGAGACTTAAATCGAATCCTGCTTACACTAAATCAAAGTTGTGTCTTTAATTAACCTATAGTATCTATCATTGAATAAAAAATTATAATTAATAAATTCATCTTCAACTTCAGTTCATATCAAGTTTGGGACTTGGAAAAAGATAAGGAAGTTTCATTTATTCAATTATGATAACGTTGTTTCAAGGGAAACCAAGAGCTAGTATATATGAAATCAATATATATATATATATATATAAAAGCAGAGACCTCATGTAGGAAAGCATGAGGTCCTACCAAGTGGCACATTCGTTGAGTCTCTCTCATTTTAGTTTCCATCTCATCAAAATTTACATTTATGTCAAACTTTTAGTTCATTGAATGTTTCAATGAAGTGAATACACATTAATTATCTATAAGTATGCACTAATTATATATACATATAATTAGTGCATACATATATATATATATATATATGAATTTTATATGGTTTTTCTTTAAAAAAAACTATATAAGAAAGAAAAAACATCACGTAAGAGGAGGAAGTATACACCGTTATGGGTGTATACTTCCTCCATCTCACAAGCTGGTGGGTTTCCACCAGCATGGGAAAGCATGAGGTTCTGCAAAGTGTCATATTCGTTGAGCCTCTCTCATTTAAGCTTCTATTTCATCAAAATTTACATTTATGTAAAATTTTTAGTCCATTGAATGTGTTAATGAGGTGAATAAACATTAATTATCTATATGTATGCACTAATTATATATATATATAAGAATTTTATATGGTTTTTCTTTAAAAAAAAATTATATAAGAAAGAAAAAAACATCATGTAAGAGGAGGAAGTATGCTTTCTCCCTCTCACAAGTCGGTGGGACCCACTAATATATATATATATATATATAAGCAAAAACCTCATATGGGAGAGTATGGGGTTCTGCCAAGTGACACATTCGTTAATCCTCTAAGCTTTCATCTCATCAAAGTTTACATTTATCTAAAACTTTTAGTTCATTAAATGTGTCAATAAAGTGAATACACATTAATTATCTATAAGTATACACTAATTATATATATATATATATAAGAATTTTATATGGTTTTAAAAAAAAATTATATAAGAAAAAAAAATCACGTAAGAGAATGAAGTATACCCTGTTAAAGGCATATGTTTCTCTCCTCTCACAGTTGGTAGGACCCACCAGTAAAAGCATAAACCTTATGTAGGAGAGTATGAGATTCTGCTAAGTGTCACATTCGTTGAGCCTCTCTCATTTGAGTTTCCATCTTCATCAAAATTTAATTTATGTCAAACTTTTAGTTCATTGAATGTGTCAATGAAGTGAATATACATTAATTATCTATAAGTATGCACTAATTATATATATAAGAATTTATATGTTTTTCTTAAAAAAAATTATATAAGAAAGAAAAAACATTACATGAGAGGAGGAAGTATACACTGTTATGGGTGTATGCTTCCTCCCTCTCACAACGGTGGTGGAACCCACCAGTAGGGGAAAGCATGAGGTTCTGCACGAAGTGACATATTCGTTGAGCCTCTCTCATTTAAGTTCTATCTCATCAAAGTATACATTTATGTAAAACTTTTGTTCATTGAATGTGTCAATGAAGTGAATAAACATTAATTATTTATAATATGTACTAATTATATATATAAGAATTTTATATGATTTTTCTTTAAAAAAATTATTATAAAGAAAGGAAAAACATCACGTAAGATGGGGAAGTATGCTTCCTCCCTCTCACAAGTTGGTGGGATCCACTAATATATATATATATATATATATACAAGAGACTCATGTGGGAGAGCGTGAGGTTCTACCAAGTGACACGATTTGTTAATCTCTCTATTAGCTTTCATCTTATCAAAGTTTACATTTATGTATAAACTTTAGTTCTTGAATGTGTCAATGAAGTGAATACACATTATTATCTATAAGTATAGCACTAATTATATATATATATATATATGGTTTTTTTTTATTTAAATATATATAAGAAAGAGTAAACATCACATGAGAGGAGAAGTATACCCTGTTATGGGCTATATGTTTCTCTACTCTCACAGTTGGTGGTGCCCACAGTAAAAGTCAGAGACCTCATGTGAGAGATATGAGAATTCTGCCAAATGGCACATTCGTTGAGCCTCTCTCTTATTTGATTCATCTCATCAACTTACATTTATGTAAACTTTTAGTTCATTGAATTGTCAATGAAGTGAATACATATTAATTATCTATAAGTATGCACTAATTATATATATATATATATAAAGAATTTTATATGGTTTTTCTTTAAAAAAAATTATATAAGAAAGAAAAAACATCACGTAAGAGGAGGAAGTATATATGTTATGGGTGTATGCTTCCTCCCTCTCATAAGCTAGTGGAACCCACCAGCATGAGAAAGCATGAGGTTTTGCTAAGTGGCACATTTGTTGAGCCTTTCTCATTTAAGCTTTCATCTCATCAAAGTTTACATTTTATGTAACAATTTTAGTTCATTGAATGTGTCAATGAAGTAAATACACATTAATTATCTATAGGTATGCACTAATTAAATATATATATATATATAAAAGAATTTTATATGGTTTTTCTTTAAAAAAAAAAATTATACAAGAAGGAAAAAACATCACGTAAGAAGAGAAGTATGCTTCCTCCCTCTCACAAGTTGGTGGGACCCACTAATATATATATATATATAATATAAGCAGAGACTTCATGTGGGAGAGCATGAGTTCTGTCAAATGACACATTCGTTGAACCTCTCTCATTTAAACTTCCATCTTATCAAAGTTTACATTTATGTAGAACTTTTAGTTCATTGATTGTGTCAATGAAGTGAATACACATTACTTATCTATAAGTATGCATAATTATATAATATATATATATTAGAATTTTATATCATCACACAAGTTTAGTGCGATGGTCCTACACAAGTATAAGTGCTTGTGGAGTGTGGGGAGTAAGGACCGGGGTTCAAGTCTTTGGGAGTGAGTTTCACACACATATACACTTAGATTATACTAGATTATAATTCTATCTTGTATCAAAAAAAAAAAAAAGAATTTTATATGGTTTTTCTTAAAAAAAAATTATATAAGAAAGAAAAAACATTACATAAGAAGAGGAAGTATACCTTGTTATGGGTGTATGCTTCCTCTCTCTCACACCTGTGAGCTCCCACATTGTGAAAAGAAAGAAACATACACCCATTACATGGTGTATTTTCTCATGTGAGAGACCATGCGATTATGTCATGTGGTGCTTTGTAAGAGTAATTTTTATTTAACTTTACACCTCAACTTCTTTTCATATTTTGGATTATAATAAAAGTCTATTAATAAGATATTACTATTTTCACTGAGTGTTTAACTGACTACTTTTAAATTCAATAATATAGACGGAACATCATAAATTTTAGATGATATTTCCATAAGCCAACTAAGCATTTACATGAAATTACAATTTTTTATGCTAACTCCAAGCCAATGTAGAAACAAAAATTATGATTAAAAAATTCAACAAAAAAATAAATGATAGACAAACAAACAACTTATTACACCACATTTTTTTAAAGAAGATACTACACCACATAATAACTAATTTCTAATTTGTGTAACTTTTACTCTATAGTTTAAATTCTCCATCCCCTNACAAAAACATCACGTAAGAGGAGGAAGTATATCATGTTATGGGTGTATGCTTCCTCCCTCTCATAAGCTAGTGGAACCCACCAGCATGAGAAAGCATGAGGTTTTGCTAAGTGGCACATTTGTTGAGCCTTTCTCATTTAAGCTTTCATCTCATCAAAGTTTACATTTTATGTAACAATTTTAGTTCATTGAATGTGTCAATGAAGTAAATACACATTAATTATCTATAGGTATGCACTAATTAAATATATATATATATATAAAAGAATTTTATATGGTTTCTTCTAAAAAAAAAAATTATACAAGAAGAAAAAACATCACGTAAGAAGAGAAGTATGCTTCCTCCCTCTCACAAGTTGGTGGGACCCACTAATATATATATATATATATATATAAGCAGAGACTCATGTGGGAGAGCATGAGGTTCTGTCAAATGACACATTCGTTGAACCTCTCTCATTTAAGCTTCTCATCTTATCAAAGTTTACATTTATGTAAGAACTTTTAGTTCATTGATGTGTCAATGAAGTGAATACACATTAACTTATCTATAAGTATGCAATAATTATATATATATATATATATTAGAATTTATATCATCACACAAGTTTAGTGCGATGGTCACTACACAAGTATAAGTGCTTGTGAGAGTGGGGAGTAAGACCGGGGTTCAAGTCTTTGGGAGTGAGTTTCACACACATATACACTTAGATTATACTAGATTATAATTCTATCTTTATCAAAAAAAAAAAAAAAAAAATATATAATAATTTTATATGGTTTTTCTTTAAAAAAAATTATATAAGAAAGAAAAAGCAATATGTAAGAAGAGGAAGTATACCCTGTTATGGGTGTATTCTTCGTCTCTCTCACAAGCTGTGGGTCCCACCAACTATGAAAGTAAAGAAACATACACCCATTACAGGGTGTATTTTCTCACGTGAGAGACCATGCGATTATGTCATGTGGTGCTTTGTAAGAGTAATTTTTTATTTAACTTTACACCTCAACCACTTTTCATATTTTGGATTATAATAAAATTCTGTTAATAAGATATCACTATTTTCACTGAGTGTTTAACTAACTACTATTATAATTCAATAATATAGGCGGAACATCATAAATTTTAGATGATATTTCCATAAGCCAACTAAGCATTTACATGAAATTACAAATTTTTTATGCTAACTCCAAGCCAATGTAGAAACAAAAATTATGATTAAAAATTTCAACAAAAAATAAATGATTAGACAAACAATCAACTCATTACACCACATTTTTTTAAAGAAGATATTACACCACATAATAACTAATTTCTAATTTGTGTAACTTTTCTCTATAGTTTAAATTCTCCATCCCCTTAATTTTGTATTATATCATTAATTTAACAAAAATCTCTTCATGTTATCCCAACATTACTTCATGTTATTACTTTAAAATATTTTGGATATTCTATATAAGTTTTTCACATAACAGCTTAAAGCATTATCCGCGCATTGCGCGGGATCATGACTAGTTCCACTAGAAGGAAAAAAGAAGAGAAGAAAGAGAGCTGGTATTGAACATGACAGTTGCCAAAATATTCCTTACTCCTTCATCATACCTTAAATTATCATGGACTCTGTAAATTCTAGTCAATGCCATGAACATCATGGGATTTAGTGAAATTTTAAGGTACCACGCATTGTTAAGGAAATTGATAATTATCTGAAAAAGAATGTAACTTTGAGGCGTGTTAAAAACCATTTCTTTAAATTGATAATTTTCATAGCTAGTCAAAGGAGTTTGGTATCCAAATATATATATATATATATATGTATTTAAAATCACACACTCATGTTCAAGTACACCACACATGCTAACATGTTTTGGAGTATGCATAAATTTTCTAAAATAAAAAGTGTTTTAGAAAGCATAAGTCCCTAAATTTTCAAAATTATTTTATTTGTCAGTATTTGTGTTACTTTATATTTTCAAAGGGCTTTATAAACTTTCAAGATAAAACCGTCTTAAAACACAAATTCACACCCCTTCTCATGTAAACAATCTACAAAAAATATTTTAAAAATTATTACCTGTCAAAAAAAAAAAAAAAAAACATAATTAGCCATTGTACTTGAAGCAGAACATATAGGATAATTCCTTCTTCTTTTCATGGTTCCTATATATCCTCTTTTAGTTGCTGACTTAGCCCTAGATAACTAGGGCATATATATAGAGCATTTATAGTTTAGTTGGGCATAAAAAACAACCAATTTGATAGTGCAGCCGGGTGTCCAATTGCAATATTCAAAGTATAGAGAAGATATATATGGTGTATGGGACAAGAGATTTATGCTCTACTTTACCAAGACTAGTAAATTTATTAAAACAAGATTTACAAGTTGTCATTTCTTTTATTCTAATAAGTAAATTGTAAACAAAGGCCTACTTAGAGTACGTCGAACCTATGATCCATGTAAACTAGCCGTAGTTCTACGCCAACTATGAAAATGGAGAGATGTTTTACTTGCTAGCTAGTTGCTAATTGATTGAAGGTGATATGGTCCTCATTGACCGCAATGACCTTTGAAGTTTGAGATAATGTAAACCAGAACCAAAAAAAAAAAAAAAAACTGTCTTATAATAATTATGATAAGCAAATGTACAAGAGATTGATTAATTAGAATTTAGAAAGAACCACCCTCCAAAATCGAAGAGAAAAATTATTTGTTGATTAGAAAAATTAGCACTGACCTGTAGCTAGCAAGTCAATTATTTATTTAATTTCACACATGGTATGATTTTTTTTAGGTGGTGGTATGGTATAATTATATTAGTAGGAATTGGATTTATATCTCGATCAATAATTAATTTCAGATGCAATTATAATGGAATTGTGAGATTTGATGTAGAAGTTTGAAAAGTAGAGAGGTAAAAGGTTGAAAGGGTAAGAAAAAAATTTTGATCTAAAGACTAAAATTAAAAGTTATTTTTAATTTTCAATCTCATTCATTGATTTACTAGCATCAAATCTAGACCTGTAAGAAGTATAGGTTGAAGTGATAGTCCATTAATATTTTGTGGTGTTTCAGAAAACCTTTGAGTGGATGCATGCATGTAAAACTTCAATGAGAATAGGAATTTATATTTGTTATTCTAGTTGCACTCATTCAATTGATCTTTGGATCAATCTTTTAATTGATCTTTGTTCCAGTGAAATATTTAGTTTTATTTAACATGTTGAACTTTTCATTGAGCTATTTTTTTTAGAAACATTCATTGAGCTATTTAATTTAACGTGTTGGGACAATAACTTGTGTTTCATTGATGTTCTAGTGAGATATTAAATTTCATTTAATGTGTTGAAGTTTCCACTGAGCTTATAATAACAACGATGAAAAATTAATGCTGGATTGATTTAACTTATATTTATTCTACCTGAAGCTTAGACTCTAGGAAATAAAGGATAGTTCCTGGGATAACCCTTCTATTTCCATCTCTATCAATACTAAGAATGGTGATTAGGTTTCCTTGAGTTGGAGGATGTATGGATACACTTGTTGCTTCCTTGAGGGAGTGAGGTGTAGGTATATATATATTTTGTGTGTGTGTGTGTGTGTGTGTGTGTTTGAGAGAGAGAGAGAGAGATAGTTTTAGAGCCTTTTGTTGTAAAATATAGTAGACCAGGATGTATTGATCTAGAAGGAAAATCAGTCTCAGTCGTTCTTGATGAAATCAACCTATCAGATCGCTATTAGGATGAAGGAGCCGACATGGATTAAGCATTCCACAGCAACCACTGAGAGACCTATATGGAGGAAGCTCTGGAAATTGAATGTGCCTCCAAAAGTCCGGATGTTTCTCTGGCGTCTTTGCTTAAACGTTTTACCAACCAGTGAAAATTTAAATAGGTGAAGAGTGTAGGTGGATTCTCATTGTGAAATCTGTTGCCAACAACCTGAGTCAGTTGGACATTTACTATGGGAGTGTTCACTGGCACAAAATGTGTGGGCATTCTGTCATGGTGGACTCCAAAAATACCAAAACAACCTCTGTGATTTATTCCTCCTGTTTTGGACCTTGCTTGATAGATTATCAAAAACTGACTTGGAAAGGTGGGCAGTGACATCGTGGGCAATTTGGAATGTGCGGAATAAGTTCTACTTTGAAAAGGCCCAATCTCATTCAAAAGATATTTTGAATGGGGCCTATCAGTTACTTACAGGAATATCAGAAGCTACTAAAGGCACAACAGAACACCTAAATTCGGCTAAACCCAATTTTTTTTTTTTTTTATTAAATAAAAACTTTCGGCTTGATTAGGTTTTTCTGTTTTCTGATGTTGGTAGTCTTTCCCCTGTTTTGGCTGTGGCTGAACAGGGTATACTTGTAAATTGCTTGGTTATTTTCAATAAAGTTCTATCTCTTATCTCAAAAAAGAAAAAAGAAAAAAAAAAAGTAAGGTGGTGTTTGGACACCCCATTTTCCATCACTCATATCTCAGTTTTCTTAACTCATATCTCAAAACTGGTGGGCCCCACGCATCACAACTCTGTTTGGCTCAATTTCTTTCACTCAATTCCTTAACTCAATTCTTAGTTTTTTGAGTTTATAATCCGGAAACTGAGTTAAGCGAAAATGTTGTTTTCAAAACACCAAAACTGAGTTTCAGTGGCAAGCTCATAAATACTCACAAACCTGTGGGGCCCATGGCAGAGTCTTATCCCATTAGATTGACCATTCTCACATGCTCTCCAACGGTCACATGCCTTTACCCTCTTATCACTCTCAACCCTCTTCACTCTCTCATCACTCTCATCAAATCACCTCTCAAAGAACATACTCTTTTCTCCTCTTCCAAACCTA
>NW_027070178.1:177502-217494 GCF_002906115.3 Quercus suber
TCTTCTCCATTTCCTTAAGTTTTGTTCATTTTCTTCTCCATTTTGAATACTTTGTGATGTGAATGTTTGGCCGAATCCGTGGGTATTGCTTTTTTTTGGGGGGGGGGGGGGTGTTTAGAACTCCCTCTTCTCAGTTTCCTTTACCTTTTGTGAATTTTTTTTTGGGATTTGAATGTTGTCTGCTATGAAGTTTGGCCGAATCCATGGGTATTGCTGGAATGGGGTTTACAACCCCTTCATTTGTTGTATAAAAATGTATTAACAATATAATTTGTACATGTTTAACAACATTATTTCCCTGCTACTACTTAGATCCGTGGGATGCTAGTTGCTTCAAATTTTTGAAATTTTACCATTTTTTGAGTTTTGTGGTTTTGTATACAGTGTTTCATAATGTTGTGTGCTTTTTGGATAATTGTTTGTGGTGGTTGGTGAGAGTTTCATTATACTAAATATTGCCACTAAAATGGGTTCCCTGTGGTTTTTATTTTTTTATTTTTTCAAATGCTATGTGGGCTGATTTTTTATTTTTTCGAATGCTATATTTTTGTTTTTTTATTTGTTCTTCCTCTGGACTTATTGGAATTTGGAGGTACAAAGCATGATTTGCACATACTCAAATATGATCCCATATACCTGTCACCTACATTGGCATTACACACATAACCTTCAATTTTGTTGTTATAAAGTGTTGCTTACATGGTCTTGGATTGGTGTAAGATGGCTGGGGATTTGAGAACATGAAATGATGATTGTGTTGATGAGCTATGTGCTATTATGTTTGGGGAATTCTTGCTTGGTAATTTTCAAAAGGTGTTCCTCATGACCCGGTGTGGGATGTGATCACCCAAACTCTCAACTCTCGTACTAGGAAGGATTTCCGCAAGAGGCAAGTTGTGAACCAGTTCCGTCATCTCCAAAGGTGGTATTGCCAAGCAAAGGGAGTTCGTAGGTATGCAAGGTCCGGGCATGGATATCCAGTTGGTCTTGTTGAATCAGGGGATGATCCGTCTTAGTAAGAGACGGACTTATAGTGCTGAAGCATTTTAGTGCATGTGCCTTTTGTTTATGATAAATAATTTTGTTCCCTCTATGGTCTGTACACCGATATGGTGTTGTTAGCATCATTTTTAGCATGTACTAACTAATGGGTATTACTGACTAGTAAGGTGGTAAATCCATGCTTCAGTTTTGGCTTTTTCTATGTTACATGGTGACAATGTATATGTTTAACCATCTACCAATGGCATATTTTAATTCTATGGTGTACGAACATTATGTACTACTTGTCAATTTAGAATTCCGTAACTTACTTGGTAGTTTTCCCACTGAACAATGTATCATATTTGTTTATTTGCCTATCATCTACATATAGTGTTCTGCTTACCGTGTGAGATATTTGAATTAGATGGAACATGAATCGCGAGATGCGGATGACAAACTGTGGCCTCCCCATGTAGAACATATATTTATTGACATAAGGTTGGAGAAACGAATAAAGGATAATATGGAGAACGGTGTCTTTAAGGGCCCTATGTGGCAATCAATGATGCAAGAACTTAATAACCGGACGAGTAAAAATTTAACGTCTAAGAAAGTTATCCAAAAGCACAATAGGCTCCAGCATAAACAACGCAAGTGGAGTCAGCTGCTAAAGCACACGGGCTTGGGTTGGGATGAGACCACCCAAACAGTTATTAGTCCGAATGAGGTTTGGGAACATGTGGTGATAGTATGTTACTTAATGCATTTCACGTTTCCTTGTTAATTGTCTATGTATTGCCATTCTTGTGATTATTAAGGAGAAGGGGGAGGGGTACATTTTCATTGAAAACTATTAACAAAACTGAGATTGCCATCTGAATAAATTTTTGCAAAGTCGCACTTTTTTCCCATATTTTATTCTTTATTACATTGCAATATTTATTGTCAGGAATGATTTAATAAATGAACTGGACCGAATCAATCGATCCATATTTTTTATACTATGTTTGTAATATAACGTGATTATATTTTCAACTTTAAACTATGATGCCATATTCTACTTCATTTATTACATTACAATATTAATTGTTAGGAATGATTTAATAAATGAATTCGACTGAATCAATCGATCCATTTCTTTTTTATACTATGTTTCTAATGGATATGTTTATTTTATATCATGATTATATTTGCATCGTTACACTATGATAGTCCTATTCTACTTCATTTATTACGTTACCATATTTATTGTTAGGAATGATTTAATAAATGAATTAGACCGAATCAATTGATCCATATTTTTTATATTATGTTTGTAATGAATACGTTTCTTTTATAACGTGATTATATTTTCATCTTTACACTATGATACCATATTCTACTTCACTTATTACATTACAATATTTATTGTTAGGAATGATTTAATAAATGAATTAGACCGAATCAACCGATCCATATTTTTATACTGTGTTTGTAATGGATACGTTTCTTTTATAACGTGATAATATTTTCATCTTTACACTATGATGCCATATTCTACTTCACTTATTACATTACAATATTTATTTTAGAAATGTTTAATAAATGAATTAGACCGAATCAACCGATTCATATTTTTTATACTATGTTTGTAATGGATAGTTTCTTTTATAACGTGATTATATTTTCATCTTTACACTATATGCCATATTCTACTTCATTTATTACATTACATATTATTGTTAGGAATGATTTAATAAATGAATTAGACCCAATCAATTGATCCATATTTTTTATACTATGTTTGTAGTGGATACGTTTCTTTTATAACGTGATTATATTTTCATCTTTACACTATGATGCCATATTCTACTTCATTTATTATATTACAACTAGCTTTTTAACCCGCACTATGTGCGGGAACCTTTTTATTTACAATTATTAGAAAAGAATTTTTTTAATAATATTTAAATACACTTTTCCACGTACTAACACCCAACACATATCTCCATTTACAAATCTAATTACAAACACCATAGGCAGATACCAAAAACTAATTTAACCCAAATCTAATACAAATACTCAAAACAAATTTATTTTAAACCCTTAAAACCAAATCTAACTCAAATATCTAAATCTAAAACAATCCAACCAAGTGCATTTGAAGATGCTAATTCAGCATCAGCTCATTTCATATCTCAGTTGTTCTTTTTGTTCTTGCTCCATTCCAATCGGTCAAATATCATTTCCCCTTTTATTTTCCGCCTATCATGTCCCTTTTGTGAGGAATAAATATAGACCTTTGTAGATTCCGTTCAGCCCCAACATTTATATACTGCACAAAGTAAATGTATCTTAGAAGCTTGATAAGAAACTAAAAAAAAAAAAAAAAAAAAATCATAAATGCATATAAACCACAAATTTTCTCATTAATTTTAGACACATATTCTCCATACTTTATCCATTCAATAGATGGTTATGTATGAGAAGACAATGAACTTAAGATAAGACACTCATTTATGTTTTTTGTAGGTATACTATCTATCAAATACAATGAAAGAGAAAGCAAAGCAAAAAACCAATTCTAGAGAATCAAACAACATTGATTATTAAGCATATAACATGGAAAAAAATTAATTATGAAAAAATATGTAAAATCCTTTAATTATAGGTATAGAATCTAAGAATTATAAAGAATTTCTATTAGTATGGTACTACAATTTTCACTTATTGCTTAAACCTACTACTATCATAATCTAATAATATAAACATGATATGATAAAACTTCTAAGATAACTCTATAAAATAGCTAAACAAAATCATAATATCATAAAATTTTTAGTAATAAGTTAGTCTCGTTCCTCTTCAAAGATTTTTCTTATTCATAGGATTCTAATCACACCATTCAATCCATTATATAATTCGGTCTTCAATATATGTTGGTTCAACCTCACCCACATAAATAGATTTCCTTCTATACATTGTATGCACCAACATGTAATTGTTGAAATAGCAACCACCATAAACCAAAGTATGTCTCTCATCTTCACAATTGCTAGAACCTTTCTATCACCCATATTTAACTAAAGAGAAAAATTACATTAAATGTCAATTTATAAATTAAAAAAATACGTATAGTATGAAAATCTATTGAAACATGGTTTAGTCAAACTTAAAACTATACATGTATTTGTTTTGTAGGAAAAAATGCTAGAGACCACAAACCATATATATAAAACTCGGTTTGGACTTAAATTTAGTAGTTATAGAATCATAACTAATAGAAACTCAAATTTCGAAAAACTAAGACTATATGTAATCTTAGAGACAGACTGAACTGTAAAACTATACAAACACAAATAAGCCAAATTTGCTACAAAGCATAGCCTAAAAAGAAAAAGAAAAAAGAGAACTCTAACAATCTATTTGGCTACTGGGAAAAGGTGAGAAAAAATTAATGAAATCATAACAATTTTACAGGTTAATTTGCTTTGAGAACAAAACAGCACTAATGTGTTAATTGTGTTTTAGAATGAAAGAAAAGTTCTTTTCTTCATATTAAAATTTTTGTAGTAATTTTTTCTGCATAAGTATTAGATTTATTCATGTGTGCTGTGATTAATACATGTGATATATTGTTTTTTATTGAATTAGAACTTGATTCATAAAAGGCCATGATTATCTTATCTTTGTCATGGTGCTGCATGTCCATATCATTGACTTGGATAAACATATAAAAGTTGTTGCGCTCATAGCATAAGAGCATCTATATCAGTAATCTTTATCAATGCCGAAAACAGAGAAATCTTAAAATTTACACGGTAACCTTTCCCAAAGGAACAACATGCCCATATTAAAATATATATATATATATATATATATAAATGGATTCCAAAAACGTTAATCAAAACAAATCCAAACTACTAATCAACCAAAACTAAATCATACTCCGCAAGTTATTTGTCTGCTAGTGATTTCAATCAACATTCCTATTTAATTGTTCCTATTCCCAGAACAAACTAATGGAAAAAAAAAAATCAAATTGACAAATTGACAATCAAAATCAAATTAAAAAAAAAAATCAAACTTCTTCAATCTATGACTCGCTGTTTTTTGTCCTATAAATGGTATCTAAGAGTGTAGTTTAAGGGGAAAAAGTAAAAAAGGAAGACAGATATTGAATCAAAATAAATTCAATTAAATACCCAAACCTAATACTAAATCAACTCAAACGTTTAAAGCAATATTAAAAAAAAAAAAAAAAAGAACAATTACCGATAAAGGTTTCTACTCTTTCTGAATAACAAACTCTTGTTCTCTCTTATTTCTCTGTTTTTGCCCCTCCAAACCTAAATCATATATAACCCCAAATTTCAAAAAATCAAATCAAAACCTAATGTAACCCAAATACCTAAGTTAAAATCAATCCAACCAAATTTCTCAAAACTAATTCATATTTCATACCCATACCTAGATCTAAGAAAGAATGAAAAAAAGAAAAACTTACCGGTGGTAGTTCTCTCAACGTCTGTCTCCTTCTCATCTCTGAATCGCAAGGTTTATTTTTCCTCCTTCTCTATCTTTGTATAATAAGCATCGGTGTTAAGAAAATCAAAAGGAAGCGAAAGGAGAGAGTATCTGAAAGAGGAGAAACTGAAGTGAGAGCGTTTGGGTCTACATTTTTTTTTTCAATAGGTGAATGGAAACAGCGGAAGCTTTTTTTGTCTAACGTTTGGTTTGAGTCTTTTACTTTTTTATTTATAGTGAGATGCTTTCAAATGGCGTTATAGAAATAAAAGCTGAAATGATGCAACGTGCGGCTCTTTTAACTTAAAGTTAAATACGTGTCAACTTTTTAAGGGGTCATTTTGCCTTATGTGTCAGCACCTGGTAAAAGCTTCTGCTATTATATATAGTATATGATATTTATTGTTAGAAATGATTTAATAAATGAATTAGACTGAATCAATCGATCCATATTTTTTATAATATGTTTGTAATTGATACGTTTCTTTTATAATGTGATTATATTTTCATCTTTACACTATGATGCCATATTCTACTTCATTTATTACATTACAATATTTATTGTTAGGAATGATTTAATAAATGAATTTGACCAAATCAATCATTCCATTTTTTTATACTATGTTTCTAATGGATATGTTTATTTTATATCATGATTATATTTTCATCGTTACACTATGATACCATATTGTACTTTATTTATAACATTTATTTCCAGTTTTAGATCTTCCAATAATAAGTCCTTGCGTATGGTGGATTATTGTTGATGTGTCATATGTTCTTGTAAGGATATCTGGGTAGAGCAAACTTGTGGAAGAAAGGATGCCCAGACTATGACAAATTGAAGCAGTTGTTTGCCCCAAGTACTACAACTGGGCTCCTTCAGATATCTTCAAACTACCTTGACCAACAACGAAGAGCATGCCCTAAAGGAAGAGCTTGCTAATGATGGTGCTGCCACCTATGTTGATGATGATTGTTACACTCCCAACTTGGATAGTATGCCTTAGTTTGTGGAGGAAGCCGGGGTTGAAGACCAAACCAAGCTGCTGGCAAACGTCCCATGTAAAACGCAAGTGCCAAACGTAAGAAGTTGTCGAAGAAAGCAGACAGAGTAAGTGAGATGACTGTGGCCCTAAAAGAGTACACCGCAATGACAAGGGAGAGGTATATCAGTAAGAAGGGCAAGTCCAATGGCACCTCTAAAGGATACGCTCAGTTCACAGCTGTTAGGACATATGTGTTTTCACTTGTTAAGAACATATGTCACTTATTTATGTAAATTGGCTAATTCTTTGACAAAACGCACTCTACTTGTAATTGAGTAGTTCTAGGTGTTTTTAATACTTCAAGAAACAAGGTTTCAAGGTCAAGTGTTGAAGTCATCAAGTTTGTCCAAGAAAAAGCAAGCTGAAGTGCAATTTCATTAAAGCTCGACACCTGCTCGATAGCTACCTCGACACCTGCTATCTGTCGAGATTTAAAATTTTAGATTTTCTGATCTAATTTTCTTGGGATCCGTGAATATGCTTTTGGGCCTTCTTTTCTCCAAACCCTAAACATATAAAAGGATTGTTTTAAGAGCCGTCAAGTGCGACACAAGTTGCAAACTCATTGAGCAATCTCTGTTCAAGCAAATTGTGATCAAAAGACGAAGTTCTTGACCTAGTTCATCTTCTCTGAAGAAGTTGCTATGTATTTGCACTATGGGTTTTGTGACCAAGCATCTTCCTGATCTTCATCGTGTAGGATGAACTAAAGAACTTTGCAGCCAACCTTTCTTCCTTAAGTTGGTGTTTTGAAGTCGCGTACTGGGATCCGTGCATTGGTTAGTCACGTACTTAGGAGCCGTGCATCAAAGGTGGGAACTGTCGCTACAGATCAAGTCCAATTGAGGATTGGGGTAAGGGTTCAACTGTAGGTTGGTAAGGTACTTGGAATTCCTTTACTTGTAACCGCTTGATTTGATAATAGTGAAATTTCGAGAGTGGTGACCTGAAAATCACCCGGTAGGGTTTTTGCCACAAGGTTTTTCCCCATTCGTAAACAAATCACCGTGTTATTTAATTTCTGCTGCATATTTAGTTATTTGGTGATTTGTTTGTGCTTCCACGTAATTGCATGATAAATTGATTAATTAATAACTTGGCTAATTAATTAATTGGTTTAATCACAAGGAGTCATTCAGATTGTGGCCTATCAACAGCTGAAAGTGATCCTTGTTCTCTAGGGAAAGCTATTGCGGTGCTTATCAATATGAGGACCTAGGGAACAAGGCATACATCAAAATCTCAAAGGCTCTCTAGCAAAAGGATAATAAGGTGGTGTTTATGGGCATGCCGGAGCATAGGCGGAAGGCATGGATGGATGATATTGTTAACCATTATAACCATGGTATTTAGTTATGTTACTTAATTTATTATGTTGTAGTTGTAGTATATGTATTTCTCTTTCTGGGTGCAAACATTATAGCACTGTGGTGGTGTGGTGTTTGGTCTTTTATTATGTTCTAAACTACGGATTATTGTGGGTTTGCTTCCTTTTTTTTCTTTTTTCTTTTTTCTTTTTTAGCTTCACTATGATGCTATGTTGAATTGGTTGTGGGTTATTATTATTATTATTATTATTATTCTAGACATAATGGGATGCTACGTTGAATAGCTTGCAGTTTTTATATTGTTAGATATAATGGGATGCTATGTTGAATGGGTGACATTTTTATTTTTATTTTTATTTTTGAATACGATGCTCTGTTGAATAGTTTGATGTTTTGTTTTGGAATTTGGATATAATGACATGCTACGTTGAACATGTTTCATTCTTTTTTATTGTGTTTTAGTAGGATGCTATGTTGAATAATTTGATGTGATTATTGGGAAGTGTTATAAGGATTTCCCGTATGCATGGTTAAATAATATAGACGGCACACAAGTTGATGTGAACTTTGTTGAGTTGAGTTATTTCTGTTTTGCTTAATGCGTAGATCACATACTTAAAGCGTGTGTTATTGCAATGTTTAGGTGACAATGGCGTCAGGGGCTGAATGGTTAGATGCATTCCTACATTATGACTTTGACGATTCATACTTCGACAACGTTAATATGGATGCTCCCTTTGGATTTATTGATGAAGAGAACTTGGATTCAGAGTGTCATAGCAAAGACGAAGCAGAGTGTGATAGTGAAGATGAAGCAAAATTTGATTTTGTGAATCCTATAGTCAGGGAGATGTTTGCCTATATGCAATGACATTATGATAAACAGCACATACGTACAAGTGTCCTGATGGGGAATGGATACATGGAAGAACTAGAAGAAGGTAATCCTAAGAAGTGTTTTGAGTTGTTTCACATGACATGCCAATTGCTACTTCATTTAGTGGATGAATTGGCACCCCTACTCAATCTCAGGCTTCACTTCTTTGAGTTTCTCGTCATTCTTAGCTGATATGAACCTTACTTCCTTCTTGGGTTCACTGCTAGAACTTCCTTCTCCAGTATATCCCAAACCGGTCTTATCATGTGAAGATTTTTGAGAGGACAAACGCTTTATGCAAAAAGAAGATATTAGAGTTAGGGAATCGCAACACCTCTAAACTTTAGTAGAATTTATGTAATTTACCTCAAAATTATTGATTATGTGCAACTCATACTAGATTTATTTTTCCTTAAAAAGGAAGAAGTTAAACACATATTTTTAGTATTGCTCATTAGTATACCCTCCTCCCCACTACATAAAAAAGAATTTGATACGACCCTAGCCTTGTGGATTGAAGAGGAGAGAGACTACATGCACCAAAAATTCGAGAGAAACTTTTCACATATTTGGCGTGTCTATTATATAGTAGTCATGGGATGAAGAAAAGATCTTATAACAAAGAAAATCAAAATAATTGATTGTACCAAGAATTTTCCTTGAAAACTAATGACCGATTAAGTGTAGGTTTGGATCCAAGTCTACGTTTTAAGTCTACGTTTTTTTCTTTTCTTTTTCCTTCAGCCGCAGTTGTTGACCAAGTCAACAGTGAACAGTGCACCCGTGCACTGTTCATGGGTCCCACAAACTTCACTTTTTAGCAACTTTTTCATTAAAAATAGGTCTCACAACACTATTCACACATTTAAAAACTATTTTGTTACAGTATTTTCAGTTTTCAATTTTCAGTTTTAGCAAAATAAGTAGGGCTATCCAGATTGATTCGGTAACCCGACCCACCCGAAAAATCGACCAGAACCGACCCGAATCCGGCCGACCTGACTGCTCCGGCGGGTCGGCGGCGGATCTTCACCACTAGAAACCGATTCCGGCGGGTCAGTTTCGGTTTCCCTCCCTTAAAACCAGAAAAACCCGAATCGACCGAATGTTTCTAGATCTTGGCGAAAAATTTCTAGATTCCAGCGAAAAATCTCAAATTCCGACGATATTTCCCTTAGATCTGGTGAGATTTTACCAGATCTGGCAAAAATCTCACCGTATTTGATGAGATTTTCGCCAGATCTAAGGGAAATATCGCCAGAATCTGAGAATTTTTGCCGGATTTTGGAAAATTATCGCCGGATTCTGGAAATTTATCATCGGAATCTAGGTTTCTTCGCCGGATCTGTGTTTTTTTCACCGTTTTCTCGTTGTCTTCTATGATCTAGGACTCCGACCGACCTGCCCGCCACCCGTTGATGGTCTGAACCGACCGATCCGATTACTCCGACGGGTCGGCGGCAGGTGCATTTTTTTCCCACCAGATTTCGGCGGGTCGGTTCCGGGTTGGGCACAAACCCAACCCAAACCGACTCGTGGACAGCCCTAAAAATAAGTTCTATCCAAACAGACCTTAAATATTTAAGGTCTAGATGTGAATCAAATCATATCCACTGATGATCATAT
This sequence comes from Quercus suber, assembly GCF_002906115.3. Taxonomy (NCBI): domain Eukaryota; kingdom Viridiplantae; phylum Streptophyta; class Magnoliopsida; order Fagales; family Fagaceae; genus Quercus; species Quercus suber. Next base: position 187,873 of record NW_027070178.1, read on the forward strand.
CATTAATATAAAGGAGAAAAAGGATATTACCATGGCCGGTATGATGAATGAAAGTGACGAAATCATAAAAATTTGAAGTATACCAAAGGTAAGGAGGAGGAAAATGGCCAAATAGCATCTTTGACCGAATTTATTAATGTTCTACCACTGTTTTAGAAATAATTAGCAATTTACCACTTTTTTAAAACTTGAGTTCTCGAAACTCGAGTTTGACCTATAATTCGAGTTTTGAGAACTCAAGTTCCATAATAATCTGTCACGATGGCACCCACTAACCTGTAATTATTTAATTAAAAATGTCCACACAGAACTCAAGCTTATTTAAAATCTCTCTAAGCTTGAGTTGATTTAAAAATTTTAAGATAAAAATTGTAAATTTTTATGCATACTCGAGTTTTAAAAACTTGAGAACTGTGTAGTTTTTTCTTATGTACCATTAATTTTTATTGATGTGCATGTGTTAACGGCTAACCTGATTAAATGCCCTCTCACAAAAAAATAAATAAATAAATAAAAATAAATTAATTAATTAAAAAAAAAAAAACTGATTAAATGAATAGAGTTGGAAGTCTTTGAATTACATGGCTTATTGTGAGAGTGCTTTTCATTGTCAGAGATTCTTGGTTTTGAATTGTTGGTTGACAGATCAAGACAGATTCCGAGGAACTTCTTATAATCAAGACTAGACAGTCCCTTTTAGAAGCTCTGACAGAGCATGTCAAGGCAAACCATGAATACGAGTAGGGCCAAAACTTCTCTGTCGCAACTACCATTAAGTCTAAAATTCATCGGCCCGTTGCAGCTGAGAAAATTCCCTAGACCGTTGTGTGTTGCGACCTTTTGCTGGCTTCACCCTTCCCACTTTGGCACAAACTAGAGTCCCACGACCCCCCGAGAAAAAGTCATTATCTTACGGGATGGAAATCTAAAAGGTACAATTTGTAAATGGATAAGTTGAAAGTTAATTGTTGGTTGACAGATCAAGACAGATTCCGAGGAACTTCTTATAATCAAGACTAGACAGTCCCTTTTAGAAGCTCTGACAGAGCATGTCAAGGCAAACCATGAATACGAGTAGGGCCAAAACTTCTCTGTCGCAACTACCATTAAGTCTAAAATTCATCGGCCCGTTGCAGCTGAGAAAATTCCCTAGACCGTTGTGTGTTGCGACCTTTTGCTGGCTTCACCCTTCCCACTTTGGCACAAACTAGAGTCCCACGACCCCCCGAGAAAAAGTCATTATCTTACGGGATGGAAATCTAAAAGGTACAATTTGTAAATGGATAAGTTGAAAGTTTATAAGGAACTTGAGTTTTACGTGGCTTTTTATAATTAAAAAATCTACCTTAGCAAGCTACTGTAGTTATTTTTAATGGAACTTGAGTTACAAAACAAACTCGAGTTCTAAAAGAGTGGTACATTGCTAATTATTTTCAAAATAGTGGTAGAACACTAATAATTTCGGCCAAAACTGTTATTTGGCCATTTTGTCCAGGAAAGGGTGGTGATAAACTTAGCAAATCAAGGTTGAGGTGCTTGTTTAAGCCCCTATAAAGCTCAATGAAGGCTGCAAATCTTATTTGGCGAATAGGAGATTCTAGAAGGAAGCTACATGTAGACATTTTCACTTAGACCATGCATGAGGTTCTCCTAAATAACATTTTCTCAATTTAAGTTTATACAAATGTAATATATAAGTTAATGCCTTCTCTCACATTGAGACAACTAAATTATTGTTGAAATGACACTTTCTAATTGATGTTTGTGAACGAACTACACTCTCCTTGAAGTTTGTATAAATTAGTTGATTATTATTATTGTTGTCGTCGTCGTCGTCGTCGTCGTTGTTGTCGCCGTCGTTGTTGTTGTTCTAAAAAATGAACATTCTTTTAGGGAAGCCACGATGAGAGAGGACATATACTTATTTGTTACATTTGTACAAACCGCAGTGATAGAGTGTCATTTAATCCATAATTTGGGTAGAAATTTATTCTATTAAAATTTATGTGAGATTGGTGTCTTTATCATGCAATTTGATCAAATGGAAATGCAAAAAATATTAATTAGTATGGAAGTTGAATTTCGAGCTTACATTTATTAATCACACCATTATGAAATTTTCAATTTTGTGACCTTAATTTGTTGTTTAACTTTATTCATTTTTAATGTAGTTTTTTCATGTATTAATTCACACCCTAACGAGGGGGTGTCATTTAATCTGTAACATGGGGTATAAGTTCATTCCATTAAAATTTAAGCAAGATTGGTGTAATCTTCATTGTTTATCTACATCATGCAATTTGATCAAAAGGAAATGCACAAAAATATCAATTAGTACGGAAGTTGAATTTTCAATTTTGGGCTTACATTTATTAATCACACCATAAAAGACAAGAAATTCTTACATGTGTCTCATCCTACTGGACTTATACAATTAAATAATCAAAAGATGGATTATTTATGCCCTCAACTGAATCGTACAACACTTCTGAAAGAATTCGATTCAATTTTTTTTTTTCAATTATTAATTTTAATATCATTTGGAATTCATAGCATGTCCTTGAGGAGACCTAGCATGGGCATGGCGAAGCCGCTTCTCATGCGAGAGTTGTTTTGCAAACCTACAGGAAAATAAAGTTGATAATTAATTATTACATTAATTATCACATCAATGTAATAATTAATAAGAAAAATTTATATGAGAATTATTGTATAAATCAATGATACCTTATGAGAGCCTCTTCATTAGTCTCTTGACCCGAACGTTCGAAAATGCCTGTTTCTAAATTCACTCTAGAAACTGGTTTCTTTAACAATCCTTCACCAACTTTAACAAGATCTTCCAAATTCTTCTCTGTGGCTATATCCACAGAAGATACTTCACCACTTAACGTGTCTTCCTGAATTCTAAGGTAGTTTTTCTCACAATGAAGAGCTTGGAAAACTACAGAAATGTGGAGGTCAACCATGTCCGCACTTGATTGAGAAAATGCGTCAACTAATGGAGTGGACCCATTACTAGTTAACCAACTTAACAAACCCCATTTAGCTGCCTCATGCGCATTGTATTTCTGGGCATCTTTGGAAGTGCCTGTTCCTATTGAAATGACCAGAAATCGTGCATAATCCATTTGTTTTACAGGAAAGAAGTGAGGACTGCCTCGAGTGACCTCCTTTGTTACTTCACTAATAGCAACCAGTGCCTAGAGGTGAAAAAATTTATTAAGTTAATATTCTAAAGAGAAATAGAGAATGAAGTTTTGTGTGTAATTGGATATTTACAATGATTGGAGAGATGAATTGAAACTTTAAACATTTTTGTTGAATACATCAAAAGATGTCATTCTAATAATAAGTCTTTTGGTATTATGCGAAATAGAATAAAATTAAATTTGTTCGGCTATATAAATATGATGTGAAATTAAGTTGGTATATACCGGATTATTTGCAGCAATACCACCATCTATAAGGTTAAATTCTCTCACTTTCCCAAAGGGATCTTTGGTTTGAAAATAATGAGCCGGAAGATAAGTTGGTGCTGCTGAAGTTGCAATGCATACGTCTGAAAGTAAAGCATCTAAGCTTGGGTTTTTCTTTACCTGCAGCAACCACTTTTTTAATTCAGTTCCATCACTACAAGCACTTTGTTAATAATTTAATGTAACCATTCATGCAAATTTGGGTAGCAAAAGAGGAAAATGAATTTAATTGAGAAAGTTTAACCTTGAAGCTGGAGAAGATAGTCGGTTGGAGTCGCTTGATGTCAAATGTTGGAATAACAACATTTGTCAATGTGTGGTGCAATTTTGTGTTCCCAAGTTTTTCCTTAACAAGGCCATGTAGATATTTTCCATCATATTTTGGCCCTGAGAGAGCTCTGATAATCTTTGTAGCATAACCGAACAATGGAAAACTGTATTTTAAACATGAGATCATGTTAATAACCCAAAACAACTTGTAGTAAGGTTAATAATTAATGAAATTTAGTAACTACTTATATATATTTCAAATATGAATTCAATATAAAACGAAATTACTTGTTTTGTGGGAAAATTTTAGGACTATTGTTTAGGTAAAAGTCCTTGATATCCTTGGCAGCAAACAGTGGTCGGTTCTTTTCATTGGGGCTAGTTAGCATGGCAGTCACAAGACCACCTGTGCTTGTTCCTGCAATCACATCAAAATAATCCGCGATTCTTGCATCTTCACCATCCAGCTTCTGCATCATATCCCAAAAAATTTAGAGTAACAACAGAAACAAAAAGATTTTAAGTCATAAAAATTCAGTGTTGGCAACAAATTTTTAATAAACTAATTAGGGTCAGCTATATGTTTTTTTTTTTTTTTTCTTTCTTTCTTTCTATTATTCTATTTATTCCAAATTCATAGTCTCACGGCCGTAATTTTCATGACATTTTTACTTGAAAAATTAAGTACTTATAAATATTAAGAAATAATGATGAAAATGAAGGACAAATTCTGGATTTCCATATCTTAATGTGTACTGCAAACTGGTTAGTGATTCTCCTATCAGGAAGAGAAGGGTACACGCATTTTGCATCTGTGATCAGAAGTGTAATGAAGGATAGGTTGGACGAGGAATGTTAAATTTTTGAATTGATATATTAACAATTCTTTTGGCATGGAAACATTATAGGCAATATTTATTCTACCTGAAGCTCAGACTCTAGGAAACAAAGAATAGTTCCTGGGATAAGCCCTCTGATTCCACCACCATCAATACTGAGAATGGTGATTAGGTTTCCATAAGTTGGAGGATGTAGGGGTACACTTGTTGCTTCCATGAGGGATTGAGGTGCAGGTATCTCTGTTTGTCTGTCTGTGTGTGTGAGAGAGAAAGAAAAGTTTTAGAGCCTTCGTGAAAAACTTTGAACCTCTTAAGCCTCAAGTGATCTTGATTTCTCTTTGACAAACATTTGGGTATATATATAGGTATTCAAATTTCAAACATGTCATGGATCACGCCCAAAAGAAGGGTCAACAGAATCAGTTTCAAACTTGTCCAACTTCAACTCTACTGAAACGTGATAGTCTAATATGCAATATAGTATACATGATAATCATGTGGAAAACATTGTAGACGTATGCTAGGTTGAGTAGATGCTCACTGAGAAATAAAAAATAAAAAATAACTATTGAACACAAAGTATGCATAAACATATTTTGCACTGAACTGATCATGGCTTAAAAATTCGTGATTTTAAGTCACGAGTTCAGTACTTGAACTTAAATAAATTGCTTATCTAATCCCAAGTCATTTTTATGTGAAGCTAGCCGCCCAAGTCTATTATCTTCTATAAATTATTCAAAGTTTAAGTTTATTTCCTTCAAAATATTATAAGACTGGATTTTATTTTTTCTGCTAAGTAACGTTGAATTTACTATGTAAATTATACTCTCTCTCTCTCTCTCAAATCATGAATCATAAAAAATAAAAAAAAACATGGAATTCTCCTTGTAATGGAATGTATATAATCTGCACTGGAGCTTTGCTTTGAACTAGAAGACCTATCACATAGGTATTAAATGATATATTTTAATACCAAAAAAAAAAAAAAAAAACATAAATCGACGATGTCGCTTTCTTAGGTTATCAACTTTTCAATGACGTCAAAGTATATATACTCTATGTGATTCACACAATCATATTGAAGGATTTTTTATAAGTAGAATACGTGAATTTTTGTTACTATTAGATAATATATAGTGACCTATACTAGCAGCATAAATTGTAACAAGTTTTTATCCAAAAAAAATGTAACAAGTTAGAAAATTCAAGGATTTGATTAATTTTTTTTTTTTTTAATATCTGGTTTAATAATGAAACCCCACCTCTTAGGAGAATTTTATGTAACTTACCTCAAAATTGTTGTTGAAAGAAAATTGTAATCAAATAAAAAAAAAATGTGAGACACATTTTTAGCATTGCTTATTAATAACCCCTCCTCCCCTAGCTAGAAGTTTTCGCTATGACCCTAGCCTTGTGAATCTCATGTTAAAATTAACCTAGGGTCATAGTTTTATAGAAAGGTAGAAACTCTAAGAAATGCATTCTCAAAAGTTAAAAAATTAAGCAAGAAAGAAGATAGGTACTTTCATTAGACCATAAACATTTAAGTACCTAGGAAGGTGAGGAAGAGTTCAAAAAAAAAAAAAAAAAAAAGGACGGTGAGGAAGAATTTTGGAAAGTCACTGATATCATCAGAAAAACGTTTATTTTGACTGTTTGCCAGGAATTAGGCAAAAGTACAATAGTTACATCCACGAAATTTAAATCATGGTGGAAGACTAGTCTACTGCACAGTTGGCCGAGCAAACTGATTTCTTTAATTAATTATTACCAGTTCGTGAACCCTAAATGACTACATACAATGTCATACTTATTACACAGGACAAGGTTTATTTATTTATTTGTTTTTATTAAAAAATTAATATCATACATAGGAGGCCGAGAGGGGTGGCAATTTTTATTCATATCTATGAACCCACCCATTACCCACCAAGTTTGGATAAGTCTTAACCCAACACATTTAAATATTTTGGTTAAATGGGTAAAGACCTATTAGATTATTTAATTATATGAGTCTTAATGGATAAACTCACTAATACCCACTAAAAACCCATTTAAAATTTAAATAAACAACATAAAATCTAAATTTCTAGAAAATGACAAAAATACCCCCGAAACATAAGAAAATGACCAAAATACCCCAAAAATCCAAAAAATATCAAAATACATCTGAAACCCTAAAAATGACCAAAATATCTCTAAAACCTTAAAATTACCAAAATACCCCCCAAAACCAAAAATGACCAAAATACCTCTAAAATCCAAAAAATGACCAAAATACCCTCGAAATCTGAAAATTACCAAAATACTTCAAAACCTAGAAAATGACTAAAATACTCCCGAAACCCAAAAAATAATCAAAATACCCCGAAAACCCAAAAAATGATCAAAATACCCTTAAAACCTAAAAAATGACCAAAATACACCCAAAACCCCAAAAATGACCAAAATATCCCCGAAACCTAAAAATGACCAAAATACACCCAAAATAAAAAAAAATGACCAAAATACCCCCAAAACTCAAAAAATGACCAAAATACCCGAAACCTAAAAATTACCAAAATACTCCCAAAACCTAAAAAATTACAAAAATACCCTCAAAACCCATAAAATGACCAAAATACCCCTGAAACCTAAAAAATTACTGAAATACCACAAAACCTAAAAATTACCAAAATACTTCTAAAACCTAGGAATTTACCGAAATACCCAAAAAATATAACCCTAAAGCCTGAAAGATGACAAAGTTGCCCTCATAACCTAAAAAAGGACTGAAATACCCTTAGAATCTAAAAAATGATCAAAATAACCCCGAAACCTAAAAAATTACCGAAATTCCTTCGAAATCTAAAAAATTACCAAAATTCCCTTGAAACCTATAAAATGACTGAAATACTCTTAAAACCTTTAATTTGTTGAAAATATTCCCGAAACATCCAAAATACCCCAAACCTCTATTTTGGTAATTTTAGATGTTTCAGGTGTGTTTTGGTCATCTTACATGTTTAGGGGTATTTTGGTTATAATTTAGATTTCAAGGGTTTTTTTCGATCATTTTTTTTTTAGGTTTTAGAGTTATTTTGGCCATTTTTTAGGTTTTGGGGTATTTTGATCATTTTTTAGGTTTCAAGGTATTTTGGTAATTTTTTAGGTTTCGAGGGTATTTCAATCACTTTTTACATTTAAGAGGTATTTTGGTCATTTTTTATGTTTCAGAGGTATTTCAGTCATTTTTTATGTTTCAGAGGTATTTCAGTCATTTTTTAGGTTTAGGGGTTTTTCTGGTCATTTTTTAGGTCACAGGGTATTTTGGTCATTTTTTGGGTTTTGAGGGTATTTCAATCATTTTTTAGGCTTCAAAGGTATTTCGGTCACTTTTAGTTTTGGGGGTATTTTGGTAATTTTTTAGGTTTAGGGTGTATTTTGGTCATTTTATAGGTTTTAGGGGGGGTATTTTAGTCATTTTTTAGGTGTCAGGGTATTTTGGTCATTTTTTTAAGTGTAGGGGGCATTTTGGTCATTTTATAGGTTTCAAGGGTATTTCAGTCATTTTTTAGATTTCAGAGGTACTTCGATCATCTTTTAGGTTTTGGGGGTATTTTGGTAATTTTTAGGTTTAGGGTGTATTTTGGTAATTTTTAGGTCTCGGGGGTATTTCGATAATTTTTTAGGTTTTGTGGGTATTTTGGTGATTTTATAGGTTTTGGGGGGTATTTTAGTCATTTTTTAGGTTTCAGGGTATTTTCGGTCTTTTTTAAAGTGTATGGGGTATTTTGGTAATTTCATAGGTTTCGAGGAGTATTTAGTCATTTTTTAGGTTACGGGGTAATTTGGTAATTTTTTTTTCAAGTTTCGGGGGTATTTTAGTCATTTTCTAGGTTTCGGAGGCATTTTGGTCATCTTTTAGGTTTCAAGGGTATTTTTGGTATTATAAAGGTTTTATGGGTATTTTGGTCATTTTTTAGGTTTATGGGGGTATTTTGGTCATTTTTTAGGTTTTGGGGATATTTTGGACATTTTAGAGTTTTTGGGGGATATTTTACTCGTTTTAGAGAATTTGGAGGTATTTTGGTCATTTTAATGGTTTTTAAGCATATTTGATGATTTTATGGATATCAGGGGTATTTTGGTCATTTTAGAGGTTTGATAGGTATTTTGCTCATTCTAGAGATTGTGGTGATATTTTAGTCATTTTAGTGGTTTTTGAGCATATTTGGTAATTTTAGAGATAGCGGGGGTATTTTGGTTATTTTAGAGGTTCTATGGGTATTTTGCTCATTTTAGAGATTTTGGTGATATTTAGCTCATTTTAGAGGTTTTGGTGATATTTTGCTCATTTTAGAGATTTTGGGGATAATTTTGGATGTCTAAGCGTATTCAATTAGTTTTAGAGATATTTGGGTCATATTGGGTTAAATGGGTGGGTTACTAATTAAATGGGTTGGGTTGATAATGGATAATTAATTTATATATAAATGGGTCGTAAATTGATAAATGGGTAATTACAAATCCAAACCATTTATAACCCAATCCATTTATGACCCAACCCACCCATTTGCCACCTCTAGAGGCCGATAAGGTTTTTTTTTTTTTTTGAGGAAAAGAAGTCGGATAAGTTAAGGATATGTAATGAAAAATATTGCATACGAGGATACACATCTTGTCGCAAGTATAATAATTTTTGAAAAGTTATATACTTTACTAGAGGTCATATAGACACATATCTTTGGTGGAACAGATCACCAAATTATCGGATCTTGTTCTTTGCTTATTTTACAAAGTTCTCACTATCTCCTTTGTGGAACACCTCTAAGTTGTAGGAGAGACTACTAGAGTCTCTCCTAATTTCCACGCTCCAAATTCTAGGGAATGGTAGATTGTGTCCCAAAGAGATGGCTTGTCACACCCTAAACCCCAAAGGGTCCAAAGCATGAGAAAAGATGTCTCAAGTACCTGTAGACTTTTTTTCCTTTTTGACAATTCAATCCACATAAGTCATATCAAGTACCAACATCAAGAATTATTATAATAATTTTATTGAATATACTCTCAAAGTAAGCCAAAGCTCTAAGCAATAATTACAAGGACCATTGGCCACAAAAGAATAGATATCTAAATAAATAAGTACACATCATCAACTTGTCCCATAAATGGGAATAACGTCACAACCACTATAATATACAAAAGAATGAGTCAAGCCTATTCTAAGATATACATCATCTAATATCTCCATTACAAAAGTTCAGCCTCCATCAGTAGTTAGTCTAACTACTATTAGCCACCAAAAAGCTATCTCAAAAGATTGTTGCCTACTCTAAAAATTTTATAAAATAATAGAATGAGACAGAGCCTAATAAGTAGCATAATTAATGGGGGTGGGGAAAATGCAACTTTCATTTTCAATAATAATAATAATATGCTATGACAAAAATGATTTAATAATGAAACACAAAGTTTCTCAAAGTAAATACCTTGAAACTATATACTAAAATCTGTGAGCACCAACAGTATAATTTCCCTAGCCATAATATCTAACATAAGGTAAATTATCACAAATTTACCACACTACCACATAGACCGGTCAGGGGATCCACCTATTCACAACTGGTATGATATTGTCCTCTCAGGTATGTAGACTCTTGACCCCATGGATAGCAGTCTTACTTATACCCTCAAGGTTTTTCTCTCCCCCTATAGGCAGTAGATAGAGCGCGTCATATAGGACCTCTCTTGCATGTAGTCTCTTAGCCCCATGGGCAGCAGCCTCACCCACACACAATTAAGAAACCTCTTCCCCCCATAGGTAGTAGAGAAGAACACGTCATCCAAAGTGAAAGGGCACTGACCTGGATTTGATTCTGTTGTAACAAAGACTACGAAAACCAAATCAGGTGATCACTGAGAAATCACACATGGCATGGTGTTAAAACTACATAAAGCTCACATGTTACATTACTTTGAAACACATAATTTAAATGCAATACCAAATATAATGCATTTTCATATATATATATAATCATATATATATATATATATTAAGGTTATGACACAATAGTTTTTAGGATAATAGAGTTTCCATAAGTAGTTTTCAAAAGTGTGTCTAACCCAAAAACAACATTTATGCAACATGTTTATTTTTCAAAATTCTCATTAAAAAGCTACTTACCTCGCAACTGCAAAAGCCTAATTCTCCAAGCTCCAAGGAGATTAGCTAGAACCTAAACAATATCAAGTAAACCTATCACAATAACCATAGAGTTTGAAATTGTATCCAGCTACAATTTAAGAATTGTCAAATGAGCACTTAATTAGGCAAGCCTAGTATTTAACCTCACCAATAATAATATATTTCACTTCCAAAGTTTCTCAACAAACTGATTCACAAGGCATAAACTCCAATTTATAAAGTTAACCTATTTAATATCATCTCCAACATTATCCCATAAAATTTACACTACATCATTAAGAGACCCATGAAAGCAAAATCAAAACATCTTCCGAGACAAGAAATTTAGAACTTCAACTAATTCCAAATAAACCCAATGGCAATGGAAAAATTAGATTTACCAACCATTACATGTTATAACTTAAAACCCCTAAATTTTCCACCATAAATAAACCTTAGGTAGTCATCATTAGCACAAGCCATATACCCACTGTTAGGACATATGTGTTTTCACTTGTTAAGAACATATGTCACTTATTTATGTAAATTGGCTAATCCTTTGACAAAACGCACTCTACTTGTAATTGGGTAGTTCTAGGTGTTTTTAATACTTCAAGAAACAAGGTTTCAAGGTCAAGTGTTGAAATTATCAAGTCTGTCCAAGAAAAAGCAAGCTAAAGTGCAATTTTATTAAAGCTCGACACCTGCTCAATAGCTACCTCGACACCTGCTATCTGTCGAGATTTAAAATTTTAGATTTTTTGATCTGATTTTCTTGGGATCCGTGAATATGCTTTTGGGCCTTCTTTTCTCCAAACCCTAAACATATAAAAGGATTGTTTTAAAAGCTGTCAAGTGGGACACAAGTTGCAAACTCATTGAGCAATCTCTGTTCAAGCGAATTGTGATCAAAAGACGAAGTTCTTGACCTAGTTCATCTTCTCTGAAGAAGTTGCTGTGTATCTGCACCATAGGGTTTTATGACCAAGCATCTTCCTGATCTTCATCGTGTAGGACGAACTGAAGAATTTTGCAGCCAACCTTTCTTCCTTAAGTTGGTGTTTTGAAGTTGCGTACTGGGATCCGCACATTAGTTATTCACGTACTTGGGAGCCGTGCATCAAAGGTGGGAACTGTCGCTACAAATCAAGTCCAATTGGATATTGGGGTAAGGGTTCAACTGTAGGTTGGTCAGGTACTTGGGATTCCTTTACTTGTCATGGATAGAGGACAGTCATTGACCCCTGCTTGTCATGGATAGAGGACAGTCATTAATTATACCTCCTTTATTTGATGGCACTAACTATGCTTACTGGAAAGTACGCATGAGACCTTTCTTGCAGTCTTTAGATGAGAAGATGTGGCAAGCTGTAGAGATTGGCTGGACCAAGCCAAAAGAAGAACCGGCCAATTGGGATGACGTAAAGATCAAGGCAGCTAACTTCAACAGCAGAGCGCTAAATGCTCTATTTAGCGCAGTCACCAATGAGGAGTTCAAGAAGATATCCTCAACTGAAACTGCTAAGGAGGCTTGGATCATCCTCCAGACAACTTATGAAGGAACAAAGGCTGTCAAAGATTCAAAGCTTCAAAGGCTCACTACAAGCTTTGAAGAAATTAAGATAGAGGAGGATGAATCGTTTGATGAGTTCTATGCCAAGTTAAAGGACATAGTGAACTCAGCCTTTAATCTTGGGGAAACCATCCCTGAACCCAAGGTTGTGAGGAAGGTACTCAGATCTCTACCTGAGAGATTTCATGCCAAGATTACGGCAAAAGAAGAAACAAAGGATATTGACAAAATTCCTTTGATTGAGCTGGTTGGAAACTTGCAGACCTACGAGCTAGGACTATCTAGGATTGACAAAACTAGTAAAGACAAGAGCATGGCCTTAAAGGCAAAGAGCAGTGATACAGATGAGTCTTCCAATGATGAAGATTCTAAGATGAAGTCCTACATTACAAGACAGTTTAAGAAGTTTATGAAGAATGCCAATGGGAGGAACTTCGACAAGGACCGCAGACAATCCAGTTCTTCTCAGTTTAAGAACCAAGACAAAGGGAAGAAGGACACTAAGGATGGCGGTCAGTACACTGTTCTGGCTGGACCAAAGTGCTTCGGATGTCATGAATTCGGTCACATGAAGCATGAATGGCCAACATATCTCAAGAGCATTGGGAAGAGTGAGGCACTTACTGCAACCTTGAGTGACACGAGCTGAAGATGATTCCGACAATGAGGATGACGGAATCTTAAATGCCTTCACTGCCACAGTCAATCCTACTGAAGGGATTATTGAAGAAGTGGATGAAGAAGAAAAACTGGTGGAGTCCAAATTTGAGAAAATGGATGATCAAGATGATATCCACTCAGCCTATGAGAAGCTTTACAAGCTCTCTGAGAAGCATGAGAAATTGTATAGGCTGGCCACCAAGAAGCTCAGTGATGTGGAACTTGATCGTGAAGAGTTGTCCACAAAGGTTGATGAGGCGAATGAAACTATTGGAGCACTGAGGTTTGAGAACAACTTTTTTGCTGAGAAGACCAAGAAACTTGAAGCTGAGATGTTTCAAGTTAGAGCTCCATTGGAGAGGACTTCAAGTGCAAAACTTGATGAGATGCTGAGCAATTAGAAAACTGCTTCGGATTGAACAGGCTTAGGGTATGGTCTTTCTTTCTCTAATACTGCTTCTACTAGTAATACTGTTTTTGTTTCTCCTACTAATAACACTGAAATTGAGAACACTGATGTTAAAACTGAATTAGCTAGTGAGAACTTAGATAAGGGTAAATCAATCTTAGGAGCACCCCCTAATCAAGATAAGAAAGATGCTAAAAACCCTAGGACTAAAAAGGTTAACTCTCAAAAGTCCAAACAAAAAAAGCAGCATCTCTGTCATCATTGTGAAGCTGCCAGTCATACTCGACCTAATTGCTATAAGTGGCTAGCCACTCAACAGAGCAATGGCATTATAGCATCTGGAAGCTAAAACCAGTTTCAATCCTCTCTTGCTCCTCTTGGAGATCTTCTGAAAGCCCTCATGTTCCTTTCGAACTTGAACGGTTTCAATTCTTCCCCCTCACCGTCTATTCAAGGATTCAATCAAAGGAAAGGTTCTTCCAAGGTGTGGAAGAAAAAGGACTCTAAGTGATTTCATCACTTTCTTTTCCCTTCTTGCTTTTCTTGTTTGTTGCATTGCTTGTGTGTTTTGCATTTTTGTTGAGTCAGTCTAGTTTTATACTTTGTTTTGTTTAACATGTTTTTGTGTGTTTACTTTCAGTTTTGTTTACTTTTGTTTTTAATATAAAAAAAATAAAAAAAATTGAAAAATCAGAAAAATACAAAAACAATGTGTTTTGTGTACTTTGGTACTTGTGTACCTTAGATGGCCATTGAAACAAAGTTTCTAAACTTTGTATCTTTTATAACTTAGATGAGCATCTCTATGCACAACTAAGCAAGTGAGCTTTGTAGCTCTTGTTTGTGATGAGTAAGATTAAGTTATCTCTTAAAGTTTAACACTCATATCACTCTTTTTGACGAGTAGGACTAGAAAATCCTAAGAGAAAGGCATAAATAACCATCTCACCTATTGCCCGCCAATCATAATAAGACACCTGTATGCTTCGGCATAGCAAAAGGGCATAGCAAAAGTGCAGTGTCAAAGACATTCGTATGCTTCGGCATAGCAAAGTACGATGTCAAATGCTTAACATCTTGGGTATTTCTTTTCTCTCTTTTATATGCCCATGTATGTATGCTAAAATAAAAGAAAATATGCAAAGAAAATAAAAAGTAAAAAGATCAAAAATGCTTTAAATATGGTTGCAAGCGTGTATTCTAGGAGATGTGGGAGTTATAGGATGTACCTCGAAGGTGATAGTCCTTATCAAATAGTTATGATTGTATGTGAGTTAAAGTTATTTTCTCATATCTCAAATCGTCATAACATGTATACACATATGCAATCTTGCGATATTTTTCACACACAACACGCAATATTCCTTGCTACTTTTGATACATGTGCAGGTACAATGTGATTTGGCCATCACAAAGGTTTTACATGTGCTAATGTATGCTCACTAAACTGTCTTAACTTGTTTTTGAAAAATAAAATTGGTTAGACTTGTTTAGTGTGTGTGTGTGTGTGTGTGTGTGTTTGTTGAGGTTCCATGAGCTTAAATTTTTGTTGAGAGATGATTTTGAGAGCTTTATATGTTGAGTGGATCTTTGGTTGAGGTGTATGATGGATTGCATTCATGTCTATGTTTTTCTTTTCTCGAAAAACTGTTTTTTTCAACCTGTCTCGACACCTCCTTGACACCTCCTCGATACCTGGTTATCTGTCGAGCATCTCAGGCCTTTTTCTTATCACAATCTCGACACCTCTTCGACACCTGATGGATCGATTGAGAAAGTTTCTGTCGCCTCGATACCTTCTCGATACCTGGTCGATCGATCGAGATTCTGTGCTTCGAAACTGTTCCTTATTCCTCGATACCTCTCGACACTTGAAGCTATCGAAGGCAAAATCCTCGACACCTCTTCAACAGTTCCTTGATACCTCTGACACCTCAGCTGTCGAGATTTACTGGGTGTCTATAAAAGGACTTTTCGCGATTTTTCACTCATTCCTCGATCTCTCTCGATCTGTCCGAAGGCTTTTCATCTCCCAATCACTTTCTCTCACTCAAATCTTCAAATCCTCTTCATTTTCGGCCTTCCCTTGGTTTCAATCACTTGGTAAGTTCATTTTTCCCTTCCTTTTTCATTCATTGCATGTTTTGAAACCTAGTTTTTGGGATTTTTGAAAATTTTGGGGTTTTTCAAAATTGATGAGTTTTCTTGAAGTTTTGGGTGGGTTTTCATTTAAATTCTTTCAAATGACATACATTGCATTCCATGTGCATTAGAATGACGTTTACATGCATTTAGATGTGTGCTTTATGCTGTGTGCTGGTAGGATTGGATTAGGCTGAGCCCATGATGCCTTTTGCTTTGCATGTCACATGCTCATGCATTCTCATGCATACGTTCTTTTTGTTCATCATATTGCTCTGTTTGAACTGTGTTGGGACTTTTCTGATTGTCTCCCTCTCTATCTCTTTCTCATTCTTTTACGTTAGTAGTGTCTATGGCACCCAAACGTAAATCCACTCCTGCTCGGAACCCTCTGCGTTCTAAAGCTCCTCTTCTTCTGACTCTGCTCCTTTTAACCTTCGGTTCCGTGATGGAGATGCCCATAAGGCATTTACGGAGAACTTTTCTCGACGAGGTGTTCATTCGAAACGCCAAGTCATTCTGGCGGACTTCGCCGACACTGAGCTTCCCTCTGTCATTCACAGTAGGGGATGGGAGTCACTGTGTAACATCCGGTCACTTGTCCTCTCGTGCTGATTCAGAGTTTTACTCCAACATGCACGGGATAGATCGTTCAGTACCTCTCTTTTTCACTCGCGTTCGAGGTACGTGCATCCCTGTCACACCGCAGCTAGTTGCGGATGTACTTAGAATTCCTAGGATAGAGTTTCCTGACTATCCTTCTTGTGAGCGTCTGAGGACTATGTCCAAAGATGAGCTCATCTCTACCTTTTGTCAGCGCCCTGCTGATTGGGGTGAGTATCAGTACACATCATGTAGGCATTTTGCTAAAGGTCCTAGATTCCTAAACATGGTGATGAAGTTTGTACTCCATCCTCTCTCTCACTACAACTCTATCACAGAGCCTCGTGCTCGATTTTGCTATCTCTTTTAGAGCATCTTACTATAGATTTTCCTTCTCACTTTATTCTTTCTATCATAGATGTTCATCTTGATTCAGCGTCCCGTGATAAACTCATCTTCCCTTCCGCTATCACGAGGATCTTACGCCATTTTTCCATTCCCTTTCCTGTGTCCGACCACTTCACACACATTTGTGCCATAGATGCCGCTACCGTAAAATGTAGTGAGGCGCAGTTTAGGTCGCGACAGACAGATTCCACTCCTCCCTCCCATTCGGCTCCATCCAAATCAGCTCCATCTACATCTGCTCCTTCTTCCTCTACGGGCGATGTATCTCTAGGAGACATTATGGCGCAGCTGCAGCGCATGGACACTCGCCTTGATACACTCTCTACTGAGTTGTATCAGGTGAATGTTCGTGTTGGTCGTATTGCACGACGACAGGCGACCATGGGTGGTTTTGCACCAGAGGCTACTCCTTCACCACCTACTCCGGCAGCTTCAGATTCTGAGCATGATGAGGATGATGATGATGATGATGATGGAGATGCCAGCTCTACTGATGAGATGTCTACATGACACTCTACCTTTTGTCACTCGTGGCAAAAAGGGTGAGTAGTTTTGGGTTATGAGAGTAGTCATCTTAGGGGAGAGTTAGTATAGGACATTTTGATAGGGGGAGTGTTGATATTCTTGAGGATGTAGTGAGGTTTTGATGTATCTTGTCTTTTCTATTCTTTATAGATGCATTGATCTTGTATATGAGGTCCTTTGACCATTTTACATACATTTACTTATACTTCTTTATTTATGTGGATGTATGTTTCTTTCACCTCTCTCTTCATGTGTTGTTTCTTCTCTATCTTTATACACATGTTTATTATATTTGTATGCAATCTATTATTTCTGTTTCACATAAGATGCCTTGATGAGTTTTGTTTAAAGTGTTTCAGAAATACAAGTTGCCAAAGTCTACTTGCCATAAACTCTCTTCTTGCAAAGTTTTTCAAGAGTTTGTGTTATGATAGATTTTATTGTATTCTACAAGTGAATATGAGTTTAGTGATTTATGACTTCTCTCATATGTTCATTTGCTTGTTGTGGTTTTGTCACGGATTGCCAAAGGGGGAGATTGTTAGGACATATGTGTTTTCATTTGTTAAGAACATATGTCACTTATTTATGTAAATTAGCTAATCCTTTGACAAAACACAATCTACTTGTAATTGGGTAGTTCTATGTATTTTTAATACTTCAAGAAACAAGATTTCAAGGTCAAGTGTTGAAGTCATCAAGTCTATCCAAGAAAAAGCAAGCTGAAGTGCAATTTCATTAAAACTCGACACCTGCTCGATAGCTACCTCGACACCTGCTATCTGTCAAGATTTAAAATTTCAGATTTTCTGATCTGATTTTCTTGGGATTCGTGAATATACTTTTGGGTCTTCATAAAAGGATTGTTTTAAGAGCCGTCAAGTATGACACAAGTTGCAAACTCATTGAGCAATCTCTGTTCAAGCAAATTGTGATCAAAAGACGAAGTTCTTGACCTAGTTTATCTTCTCTGAAGAAGTTGCTGTGTATTTGCACCATAGGGTTTTGCGACCAAGCAACTTCCTAATCTTCATCGTGTAGGATGAACTGAAGAACTTTGCAGCCAACCTTTCTTCCTTAAGTTGGTGTTTTGAAGTCGCGTACTGGGATCCGCACATTGGTTAGTCACATACTTGGGAGCCGTGCATCAAAGGTGGGAACTGTCGCTACAGATCAAGTCCAATTAGGTAATGGGGTAAGGGTTCAACTGTAGATTGGTAAGGTACTTGGGATTCCTTTACTTGTAACCGCTTGATTTCATAATAGTGGAGTTTTAGGAGTAGTGACCTGAAAATCATCCGGTGGAGTTTTTGCCGCAAGGTTTTTCCCCATTCGTAAACAAATCACCGTGTTATTTAATTTCCACTACATATTTAGTTATTTGGTGATTTGCTTATGCTTCCACATATTTGCATGCTAAATTGATTAATTAATAACTTGGCTAATTAATTAATTGGTTTAATCACAAGGGGTCATTCAAATTGTGGTCTATCACCCACTCATCATATAATTCCACCAATACAAAACCTATACATACAAACACATAAATTTCACTTTCAATGCTCATAAATCACATGGGTAACATTATTAAAACTTAGATAAAAATAACCTCAAGTAAAAGTGTAAAATCCAGCAAAAGATTAGAAATTTTTACGTCAAAGAAAAGATGTGAAGGTGCTTATGGGTTCTTAAGGATTTTCTGGTGGCATTACTGAAAAAATGATGTTGGAAATGGTGGTATGGAGGTGCTAGCAGGAGAGTTTGAGGGAGTGAAGAGAAGTGTTAGACGGAAATGAAAAAGAAGAAAAATAGAGAAAAGAGAAGTGAGGAGCCAGTCAAAGAGATAAGGAGATGAGTGAAGATGAGTGGTGGGGAAGGGTGTTAGGTGGGGGGCACGTGGGAAATTTTTTTTTTTTTTAAAAAAAATCTGATCTTTACTCTTTTTTTTCTTTTTCTTTTTTTTTTTTTTTTTTTTTTTTGTCTAATTGACTGGGACGTTACATGGCTTATTTTGAGAGAGCACTAAAAACTACACGTATGTTTACTCACTATATCTCTCTTATAATCTAACTAATGTAGGAGTATTTTAAATACTAAAAATTCACTTACTATCAGATATATGTGATCCCTAAAAGATCTCATCTGTTAATTTATAATTATCCACTACTGATATTGATAACTCATATCAATATGTGTTAAGTTTAAATTACTCCACTACTAATATTGATAACTCATATCAATATCAGTAGTTTAAATTTAAACTTAATTATCAGATAACCATGTGGACAATCCATAGGCCATGGTTTATGGGTTGGGTCAAACTAGCCTAATTTCTACATCTATTCGTCAACACTGGGTACTACGTACAGTTAGAACTAACTCCTCCAAATCTCTTGTCCAATCCTCTCTTTATACAGAAATATGTTTAGTACAAAATCCCACGAATTCCTGGTGTGTGGATTCAGGTTGTACTAATCATATCTGCAATTCTTTGTGGGGGTTCTAGGAGACCAGAAAGCTTAATGAAGGGGAATTGTTTCTTACTTTGGCTGATGGGAGCAAGATTCTGGTTGTACTGTTGGAGTGTTTAATTTATGCTTTGAGTCTAGGCTTTTAATATTGGAAGACTGTCTATATGTACCTAATGTTCGTAGGAATTTAATTTCTGCAACTTATTTAGGTAAACATGGATATTGTGTTATCTTAAAGACAATGTTATAATAAAGAAGGATAAAGTGTTTATCTGTTCTGGCAATATTGTTGATGGTCTTTATATTTTAACTCCTGAGAAGCACGAATTATATAATTCTGAATTAGATAATGACTCTCATGTGAAATCATTAAAGAGAAAGTTTCCTTCTACTAGTGATGCATATCTTTGACATTTACGTTTGGGTCATAATAATCCAAATAGGATTCAAAGACTGATCAAAGATGGACTTTTTTTTTTTTTTTTTGAGAAAAATCAAAGATGGACTTTTAAAGCCATTAGATTTTGATTATTTTCTAGTTTGTGAATCTTGTTTGGAAGGCAAAATGACCAAACTACCTTTTAATACAAAAGGTAGAAGAGCCTAAGATTTGCTAGAACTAGTACATTCAGATGTATGTGGTCCTTTGTCAATCCAAGCAAGAGGTGGCTATGAGTATTTCATTACTTTTACAAATGATTACTCCAAATTTGGTTATGTGTACCTAATGAAACAAAAGTCCAAAGCCTTTGAAAAGTTTAAAGAGTTTAGGGTTGAAGTTGAGAATCAATTAGGTAAACACATAAAGGCCATTCGATCTGATCGTAGTGGTGAATACCTTCTTAGGGATTTTAAGTATTACTTAGCTAAAAATGGGATTGTATCCCAATTGACTGCACCTAGAACTCCACAACAAAATGGTGTAGCAGAAAGAAGGAATAAGACTCTTTTAGATATGGTTAGGTCCATGTTGAGTTATTCGACTCTACCAATTTCTTTTTGGGGATATGCCTTAAATACTAAAATGTATCTTTTGAATTTAGTACCTTCGAAGTTTGTTCCTAAAACACTTGTCGAGTTGTGGAATGGGCATAAGCCTAGTATGAGACATCTCCATATTTGGAGTTGTCCAGCACATGTGTTAAAAGGAAAGTTTGACAAGTTACAGTCTAAACAGAAGTGGTTTTCTTTATAGGGTATCCAAAAGGAACTGTTGGAAGTTTATCCTGTAGTCATAAAGAGAATAAAGTGTTTGTTAGCACAAATGCCAAATTCTTGGAAAATGATTATATGAATGATTATACTCCTAGAAGTAGAGCTATGTTGGCTGAAATAAATGATCCTGTAAATGAACAAGCAATAGATGAAACTAGGGATGATATGGTTGTATCAGATACACCACAAGATACTACTCATGAGATGTCTAGTACACATGTCCCTCGTCATAGTGGGAGGATTGTTAAGCCACCTATAAGATTTATAGGTCTGGAAGAAACTTATAAAGCTATCTGAGAAGAGGCTAAAACTGATTCTTACTCTTACGAAGAAGCAGTGAATGATATAAATGCACATCATTAGGTCAAAGCTATGAAATCTAAATTAGATTCTATGTATTCCAATCAAGTTTGGGATCTTGTGAAGGTGCCTAACGGCATTAAACCTATTGGTTGCAAATAGGTTTACAAGAGGAAGAGAGGGATAGATGGAAAGGTTAAAACCTTTAAAGCAAGGCTAGTGGCGAAAGGGTATACACAAAAAGAAAGTATTGATTATGAAGAAACCTTTTCACCAATAGCAATGCTTAAATCTATTAGAATTCTCTTATCCATTGCTGCTTATTATGATTATGAAATTTGGCAAATGGATGTCAAGACTGCATTTCTTAATGGCAATCTTGAAGAAGAAATCTATATGATGTAACTAGAAGGTTTCATAGCAAAGAACCAAGAGAATATGGTATGCAAGTTGAAAAGGTCCATTTATGGACTTAAGCAAGCATCTAGGTCATGGAATATCAGATTTGATCAAGCAATCAAGTCATCTGGTTTTGAACAAAATCTTAATGAACCATGTGTGTACAAAAGACATCGAGATAAAGTGGTAATATTCCTAGTGCTTTATGTTGATGATATTCTACTCATTGGGAATGATGTAGGGGTAATGTCATCGGTAAAGATTTGGTGTTAAGCCGATTTGATATGAAGGACTTAGGTGAGGCTAACTTTATTCTAGGGATCAAGTTTTGGCAAGATCGTAAGAATAAGATGTTAAACTTATCACAAGTTGGATATATAGATAAAGTTTTAGAATGGTTTAGCATGCAAAACTCCAAGAAATGATTACTTCCTCTTAGACATGGAGTTCCTCTATCTGATGACCAAAGACCTAAAACTTAAGAGAAAGAAAATATGATGAGACAAGTTCCTTATGCTTCTACAGTGGTAAGTCTTATGTATGCCATGCTTTGTACTAGACTAGATATCTGTTATTCAGTTAGCATGGTCAGCTGATATCAATCAAATCTAGGACCAAAACATTGGCAAGCTGTAAAGCATATTCTCAAGTATCTATGGAGAACGAGAGATTATATGCTTGTTTACCGGTGTGAAGATTTGATTCCCATTGGCTATACAGATTCAGACTTTCAGTCAAATCTAGATTTCAGAAAGTCCACTTTAGGATCTGTATTCACCTTGGGAGGTGGAGCCATAACTTGGAGGAGTGTTAAGCAATCTTGTATTGCGGACTCTACCATGGAAGTTGAATATGTTGCTGCTTGGGAATGGGTGTGAATGGAGCAAGTTCCCATCACATTGTTTTGCGACAATAATGGAGTGGTTACATAATCCAAAGATCTAAGAAATCACAAGAAAGGAAAGCACATTGAGAGAAGGTACCATATCATTCGAGCCATTGTTGCTCGTGGAGATGTAGTGGTAGCAAAGATTGAAAGTGCAAATAATTTAGCAAATCCCTTTACCAAAGCCTTGCCTCAAAGGACTTTCGAGTCACATTTGGAGAGAATGGGAGTTAGATTAGTGCACAATAGTTTTTAGAGCAGTGGGAGATTGTTAGGATTAGTGCCCTTAAATCCTATTGTATGATGCTATGTACGTTCTTATGTATAACATTATGTATGACTTAATGTTATGATTAATAAAGTTTTTTTTTTATTATTTAAAATAATGGTAACATGAATATTCGAACATTATCATATAGTCCATGAGATGCATAGTATGTGATTTATATGAAAAGTCACAGAAGATATAAATCAGAAGTTCTTTGTAAACTCAGAATTTTAGTTCGTAAACAAATCTTGCAAAGTTATCCAAGCGCCAGTGGATTGGGATGAAGCAACAATCAAAGTGGCAAATTTCAACCATAAGGCCTTGAATGCTTTGTTTAGTGGGGTGACCAATGAGGAATTCAAGAAAATATCATCCACGGAAGTTTCCAAGGAAGAATAGACCATTCTTAAGACCACCTATGAAGGTACCAAGGTAGTAAAGACTATGAAGTTTCAAAGACTCACTAGTAGTTTTGAAAATATAAGGATGGAGGAGGATGAGACATTTGATGAGTTCTATGCTAAACTCAAGGATATTGTGAATTCTGTCTTCAACCTTTGAGAATCTATAGTAGAATCTAAAATTGTTAGGAAAATCCTTCCATGCTAAGATCATCGCCATTGAAGAAATGAAGGACATTGATCAAATTCCTTTAATTGAACTTGTAGGGAACCTTCAAGCCTATGAGATGGGATTAGGTAAAATGGGAAAATGTGGAAAGAGTAGGAAGATGGCTCTTAAGGGTATAGAGGAAAAGAGTGATGACTCTGAAAATGAAGATGAGGATGAAAATAAGGATGAGGACTTAACCTTCATAGCAAATGAGATTATCAAGCTTCTCCAATATAGGAAAAAGGATAAGAAAAAGGCCTCTAGGAAATCTAAATCCTCTAGGAAAGGCAAGAATGAGAAACCCCTCATCCAATGCCATTAGTGCAAAGGTTTTAGTCATATGAGGATAGAGTGTCCAAACTATCTTATGATGGAAAAGACCAAGAATTCAAAAGGTAAAGTGTTGGTTGCTACCTTGAGTGATTCTGAGAGTGATCTTTCTTATGAGTATAAGGATGAATGTGGTTATTATATGGTTTTTGTTGCCACAACCGATAAGGTGATTTTGGAGAGTGCTAGTGATAGTGAGGATTCTTCTGATGATGAAGTACCCAAGAAGTTGACCCTTTAGAAAGCCTATGATAAGCTATGCACTGAATTTATAAAATTTGAAAAGATTTCTCATCTTTGTAGAAATGAGTTTAATAAGGTAAAAACAGACAAAACTAAACTATTAGTCAAACTAGATGAGACTACAAGGTTAGTTGAGACTCTTATTGTGAATAACACCTTATTAGAAGAGAAGGTCAAGAATCTCGAAATTGAGCTTAGTCAAGTTAGAACTCAAATAGAAAGGATGTCTAGTGTAAAACTTGATGAGGTATTGAGTGCTCAAAAGCCTAGTTCTTGTAAGACTGGTTTAGGATATGCTGCTTCCTCCGGCCCCACCTCTTCCATGGCTTTTGGATCAAAGACTGTCTTTATGCCTCAATCTGAGAAAGGTGACAAAGGTATGAAATCCAAAACTGATTTGACTAATTCTAAATCCTTTGTTAGACCTCATTCTAGGAAGTCTAGTAGTTCAAAAATTACTCATGTTTGTCACCATTGTGGTGTTTTTAGACACATTTGGCTTAATTGTTTCAAGTTATATCCTCATAAGCAAGTGTCCAAACTATTACAGGTTCCCTCTCAAGGTTCAACTCCTTTGTTTGGAGAGTTATTAAAAGTTTTGAGGTTTTAACTTAACTTCAGGGGAATTCTAGTTCTTCTATGTCCTTTAGTAGACATACTAGGACACATGTCTTTTCATCTTCACAGACAAAGACTCATGCTATGTGGGTGAGAAAGGAGCCTAAAACTTAATTGTCTTTTCTATTTATCCTCTACTTTAATTCTTTCTTTCTAAAGTAGGACTTTCTTGCTTGATTTCTTATCTGTTTTTGGAATCGTACTTTCATCCATTTGCATCTATCTTCATACTTTCATGTTGTTTGTCTAATTTTTTTTGGTTGTTTAGTTTTTATTTCATTTTGTTTTCAAAATTAAAAAAACAAAAAAAAAAACAAAAAACAAAAACAAAAAAATACAAAAACAGTGTGTGTTTGTGTATATTGGTACTTGTGTACCTTGGATGGCCATTGAAACAAAGTTTCTAAACTTTGTATCTCTTGCAACTTAGGTGAGCATCTCAATGCACAACTAAGCAAGTGAGCATTGTGACTCGTATTTGTGATGAGTACAATTAAGATGATTTCTTATATCTCATGCTCATATCACTCTTTTTTATGGGAAAGACTAGAAAATTCTAAGAGAAAAGCATAAATAACCATTTTACCACCAAAGCCAGCCAATCATGTATAACATCTGTGTGCTTCGGCATCCTCGATAGCTTCTCGACAGATACCTCTTTTATCGAGATTTCTGGGTTTAACCACGACAGCTTCTCGATAAATAGGTCGATCCATCGAGCCAAAATCTTGTGCTCTCTGTCCACTCGACACATCCTTAACAGATTCTAGATCCATCAAGGTTGGCTTCTTCTATCAATCAAGATAATCTTGCAAGCATTGTTTTTCACATTTTTGCATCTTTCGATTATCTTGTCATCTATAGCATCTTGTTATTTACATTCATGCATTTATATGGATTCCTTGTGCCCTCTTGATCATCTTTGATCATCTTTATGTTTCGTGGGTGAAGTTTTATAACTTCTTGTACCCTTTGTCAATCATGACGAAAAGGGGGAGAAAATATGGTTTCTTTTTAAGATTCTACATGTTAGGAGGAGAAATACATGCCTTTGTAAAGGGGAGTTTTGTTGCATCTTGTTAGGAGAAGTGTTTACCTACTTGTTGTTTTAGGAGCTTCGTTTAGCTTCTTGTACACCGGTCTTGTGACCATTTTTACATACATTGTGCTTATCTTTGATATATATATATATATATATATATATGATGGTGTATGTCTTCTTCACCTATCTTTACATGTCTTGTTTCTTTTCTATCTTTATACGCATGTTTCTTTTTGTACGCAATCTTTATTTCTGTTTCACACATGATGCCTTGATGAGTTTTGTTTAAATGTTTCAGAAAGACAGGTTGTGAAAGCCTATCATGCTGTGAACTCTTTTCTTGCAAAGTTTTTCAAGAGTTTGTAGCAAGGATAAATTTATTTCGTAATACAACAAGTGGTTATAAGTTAAGTAATTTAAGACTTCTCTCATGATTAGTTGTTTTGTTGTGGTTTTGTCACGGATTGCCAAAAGGGAGATTGTTAAGGACATATTTTATGTAATTGGCCAATCCTTTAACAAAATGCACTTTACTTATAATTTGGTAGATCTATGATGGGTTTAGTACTTCAAGAAACAAGAGTTCAAGTCAAGTATTAAAGCCATGAAGATTGGACCAAGAAACAAGTGAAGAAAAACTGTTCATTAAAGCTTGATAAATACCTCGACAGAAACAGTATCTATGAGATTTAAGAACGAACCTCGACAGAAGCTGAATCTGTCGAGATCTACGAAATTAGAATTTCTAGGTCTGATTTTTGGCACTAGCTGTTATGTATGTGTAGGGTTTCTTTTCTCACAACCCTAGACATATATAAAGCTTATTTTAAAGGCCGTTATACATAGAGAACATATGTAGAAAGTGATCTAGTGCCCTATTCTCTCTGCAAGAAGTTACTACTTCTTTTGCGCATTAGGGTTTTGTAACCAAGTACTTATTGATCTTCATTGTTGATGAAGTGAAAAACTTTACAGCCAATAACATCTTCAAATTGTTAGAGTTAGTCACATACTAGGATCACGCATTAAGCAAAATGGTACATGCATAGTAAACTACTACATGAAAATTTTAAATGAGTGAAAAATGTATTTTCTCTTACTGTTCATCACAACAATTTTTCGAATGACATGTAAACATTCAAAAAATTACAGCTTTTTATTTCTCTCTCTACGTGCCATAACGTGCTTCTAAAAATTACAAATTTGAAAATTTAAAATTACTTTAACTTTTAATTTTAGCATGCATATAAGATTACATATATCAGAGATCATGGCATCATTCAGGAGTGAAAACAAGTATAAAATGGCTCTGATACCAATGTTAAAAAGTTATATACTTTACTAGAGATCATATAGACACATACCTTTGGTAAAATAGATCACCAAATTGCCGGATATTGTTCTTTGCTTGCTTTATGAACTCTTCACAATCTCCTTTGTGGAACACCTCCAAGTCACAGGAAAGGCTACTAGAGTCTCTTCTAATTTTCACGCTCCAAATTCTAGGAAATAGTAAATGGTGTCCGAGAGATATGGCTTATTTTGAGAGAGTACTCAAAAACTATACGTATATTTATCTTCTTCTTATTAAAATTTATGGTATTTCAATAAATAAATAAATAAATTTATAAAAATAAATAAATAAATAAAAGGTAGAGAGATCTATATTATTAGGCGTATATATTACTACACTAACATAAAAAATTTCAACATACAATCAATTGTTAGGCAGTATATAGCATAAAGGTAGAAAGTCTAAGAAATGCATTTCCAAAAGTCAAAAAATTAAGCAAGAAAGAAGATAGGTACTTTCATTAGACCATAAACATTTAAATACCTAGGACGGTGAGGAAGAAATTTGGAAAGTCACTGATATCATCAGAAAAACGAAGTTTTATTTTGACATGTTTGCCAGGAATTAGGCAAAAGTACGAGAGTTACATCCACGAAATTTAAATCGTGGTGGAAGACTAGCCTACTGCACAGTTGACCCAGCAAACTGATGTCTTTAATTAATTATTACCAGTTTGTGAACTCTGGGCTGTTAGGTTTTTTTTTTTTTTTTTTTTTTTTTTCATTATCGATCACTCTTCACTTAATTTTTATCACTTATCATTCATCACTTAAAATACCCCAATTCTCTAAACACACACGTTTGACACCCATTACTCACTTACGTTTTCAACCAAAAAACTAAAAAAACTAAGACTCATCCACTGACCCAATGTCATAAAACTTCTCTCCTTGTTTTTTCCTCCTAACTCTCGTCTTTCTCTGACTCTCATCTCCTCTCCCCTTCGTTTTTCGCTGCATTTCTCTTTGTTTTTCCCCTGTTTTTCGCTACTTTTCTCTTCATCCATGTTAAGGGGATATGCAAAAACAGACACATACATATGCAAAAAAAAAAAAAAAAAAAAAAACCATCACAGCATAACTCTGTCTCTATTCTTTAGAGAGAGAGAGAGAGAGAGAGAGAGAGAAAATTGAGTGAGACCCGCCTCTACAATCTCATCTCCTTTGCAAAATTTCAGTACTTTCCCACTATTTTATACACATTTTCACACTAAGAAACTTTTTATCTATTTTTCTTTGCCTCTTCTCTTTCTCTGTTTTTCTTGCTTGGGTTATGGATTGTGAGAGATAAGAATGTGAATCTGATTTGACTTGGTACACAATGATTGCGAATTTCTAGATGTTCTAAGATCTAGAAGCCTTCTGGGTCTTTGATTTAGATCTTTGTTTGCCAAAAAAAATCTTTTTTTTTTTTTTTAATAAAGGTTATGATCTTAAACTCCGAAATTCACCACAGCCACAACAGCAACAATAGCAACATCAACGTCAATAGTGGCGATCGTCACCAAGCATTGCCGTACCTCATGCGCATCATCACCTAGCGCACCAATCTCCTCCACCGTCACCCAGCGCACCGCTAATCTCCATCGTACCTCGTGTGCATCATCATTTCCTTTTTCTTTCAATCCGTAGTGATTTGTATGGATATTGGATTTTTTATTTTTTATTTTTGATTATGGATTTTGGATTTTGGATTTCCTTATGAGGATTATGGATTTTGACATTAAATTGAAGGTTGATGTTGCATTTTCGGATGAAGGTATGATGTTGGTTTTGGATATGAAGCCATGTGAAAAAAAAAAAAAAGACCAGACCAAACCCAGCGTGAAAGGGAAAAGAAAAAGAAGAAGAAGAAGAAGACCAGCGTGAAAGGAAAAAGAAAAAAGAGAAGAAGAAGAAGACCTCCTCACCGAACCTAGAGAGAGAGAGAGAGAGAGAAAAAAAAAAAAAAGGTCAAATATTGTATACTGTGTCATACATATTACATAGGACAAGGTTTATTTATTTATTTGTTTATATTAAACAATTAATATCACACATGGGAGGCGGAAATTTTTTTTTTTTTTTTTTTTTTTTTTGAGGAAAAGAAGTCGGATAAGTTACGGTAAGGATATATAATGAAAAATATTGCATACATACACATCTTGTCGTAAGTATAATAATAATAAATATAAATAGACCTCGTTTTGCTCACTTCATTTTTTTTTTTTTTTTTAAGATAAAATCATCCATTTAAGATTATGACACCTAAAATTTTCAATTCGAAAAAAAAAATTATATTAAGTCCACAATAAATAATAATACTTAAAAAACCTCCAATACAAACAAATTCAATCATGTCACGACTACAAAATTCAATATGCCATTTCTAGTGTATAGCCTTTGCACGAAGGTTCACCCCATGGATAATGATAAAATCCACCTTAAAAACACCCCAATCTCCACATCACCAATTACATAATTTAGATCACGTTCATGGCCCACATAATGCCCCATGATCATTGTTGTAGCTTTTATTAAAATAAATTAAAAAATAACATCTTTAGCGCATTCATCACAGTTTCAGTTAGAAGCTACAGCTTCGAATTAATTCATGACAAAGAGTACAATCAAAGTTTCATACAAACACTATCAAATTAAATTCACAAATACAATAGCTTAAAGATATAAGAATGAAACGTGAGGTGTGAAGATAATTCCATTGAGTTTTAAGATATCCAAGAAACATAGAAACAGATAATGCCATTGAGTTTTTTTTTTTTTTTTTTTTTTTATTTTTTTTTTTTTTTTTTTTTCAGAATTCTCTAG